>NW_026731643.1:0-197500 GCF_028476545.2 Physella acuta
AGATTTTTTAAATAAATTTGCCGTAATGCTATGCAAGGAGTGTTTTGAACCGTATGATAGTGAAAGTATACTCCCCTGTTTTTACTTAAGTCAATTAAGGGATATAACCTATGCTATTGTTTATAAATTTCTTTAACAAATAAAAAGTAAAAAGTTAGTATAAAAGTATAAATTGCTGTTTCTACTTTATTTGATTAAGTATACACATTTTTAATATTGTAGTATTCTGAGTCTATTTTGATGACTTTATTCAAAATTAGATTATATTTAAAAATTGAAAACCTAGTTATTGTAAAATTTTGCACACGATATATATTGCAAAACATCATATAATATAATGGGAAGTCTGGGCAATATTTGCTGCCTATAGAATAATTTTATTATGAAAAAAATAAAATAAAAGAATAACCGCTGTTTGAAGTAGACAGATGCCATCATGTGCAAGCCAATGGGATTACACCAGGGTCGGCAAACTGCAGCTCGCGAGCAGCATGCGGCTCCCTTGAAGTCTGGATGCGGCTCTCCAGGTCCTTGCACAAATATTAATAGTCATATAATTTCATTTTTACTGGACGGTGGGGTACGAGTTTAATCTGCGTTCAGATTGATGGAAGCCTGGTGAGAACCAAAGGACAGAAGCGAACGATGCAAGTTATTCAAACCGATATCCAAGCCAGTTAGTCGGCGTTCGCCGTGCTAAGGCCTGACTGGCTTATGGGAGACACCTCCTGAGCCGGTGATATCCGTAAAGAAAAATTTTAAAAAAATTAACAACTTCTAAAGTGGATTGAGATAGTCCTAGAATAATATTATTTGATTACTAACTTTATTTTTTTTAAAACTATTTATTTTAAATAGCAAATCAAATTTATTTACCTAATCCTAATCAAATTCCAAAGTATTGAATTAAAAAATTGTGGCTCTTTAAAAACTGGGAAATTTTGTAAATTGTAACTTTTGGCTCTCGCGTATCAACAGGTTGTCGACCCCTGGATTACATACACACTGCCTGCGAGATGTAAGATCATCGCAGAGAGGAAAGGTGGCATGACAGAGTATAAAAAACTCACTGGGGGATACGCTGGAAGGCTAACCCATTTCTAGGATCTTCTCAGGATCTTCTCATACTAAGGGAATTGTTTTGGAAAAAGTCGGTGTTGGGGTTAAGCAGTCTAACTCTGCCATTCGCAAGTGTGTTAGAGTGTAGCTTATTAAGAGTGGTAAAAAGATAACGGCTCTTGTCCAAAATGACGGTTGTCTCAGTGTGGCTTATTAAGAAAGGTAAAAACTTAGTAAAAAGATAACGGCTCTTGTCGCAAATGACGGTTGTCTCAGTGTGGCTTATTAAGAATGGTAAAAACTTAGTAAAAAGATAACGGCTCTTGTCGCAAATGACGGTTGTCTCAGTGTGGCTTATTAAGAATGGTAAAAACTTAGTAAAAAGATAACGGCTCTTGTCGCCAATAACCGTTGTCTCAACTTTATTGAGTAAAACGACGAAGTACTTGTAGCTGATGTTGGACGTAGTGATCATGCTGAGGGTGATATTCATGGTGTCCGCTTTAAGATTGTCAAAGTTGCCAGCGGAAATTTTTTTTGGCTCTCCTCAAAGGAAAGAAGGAACGTCCTCGTTCTTAGAGACCTTCGTAAAATAAAATTACTGATACCCAAGAAAAAAACAACTTAAATGTCCCAGTATAATCTAAGCATCGATAAACTTGTTTCTTACATAGTGAGTTTGTGTGTGCAATTATCTACTGTCGATGTTTATACAATGTACAGTAGACAATAGAAAATAAGAACTTAATTATAATATCCTAACATTATGACAAAAAGGCAACAGCAATAAAATGAATAAAATGTAACAATTTATGCACAACTGTTTTTAAAATCGTTACTTATCACAAACACTATTGATATTTCTATGAAACTATAAAATTACAAAATAAATTTTGAACACTGTTATTGATATAGCTGATTAATATTTTATCTGACTCTTGTTTTCCTTTAAACTCACTACTCAAAATATTGCTGTCTTTATACAACTTTATAATTTCTAGCAACAAGCCCATCACCCCACCCCCTCCTACCAATGTCAAATGCCGATATGTGGGTTGTTCTATAACTACTCATATTTTAAAACGTCATCACCAGCCACGTATAACCTTAGCTATTACCTGTAATCTAACCATTACCCTAATCGATACACAAATGTGGATAGTTCAAACTAAGCCTAAAGCTTGTGTGTTATCTCATTAGAGTACATGTGCTAATTTAACAGTTAACTTAGCCACCCGACCATCGACGTGGTGGCTAATTATCTCGTCATTGATACAGGTACTTCCGGTGTTCCAGACCTGCAATTTGTCAAATTAGAGGAATGTTCTAGAAGAGCGAGAGTGGTAGATCAATGGTCTGGTTGTTTTTTGTTCTATTCTACATTACGCCTGGGTTAATTCCCCTTCTTTTGGTATAAGGAAAAGAGAAGTTTTAAATTTTTAGAGGAATGAAAACTGAAGTTAAAGTTTTATGGGAATTTCGAAACTTAGAGGTATGAAAAGAGAAGTTTTAAAGTTTTAGAGGAATGAAAACAGAAGTTTTAGTGGAATGAAAACAGAAGTTTTAAAGTTTTAGTGGAATGAAAACAGAAGTTTTAGAGGAATGCAAACATAAGTTTTAAAGTTTTAGAGGAATGCAAACATAAGTTTTAAAGTTTTAGTGGAATGAAAACAGAAGTTTTAAAGATTTAGTGGAATGAAAACCTAAGTTTTAAAGTTTTAGAGGAACTTCAAAATTTGGAGGAATGCAAACAGAAGTTTTAGAGGAATGAAAACCTAAGTTTTAAAGTTTTATAGGAACTTCAAAATTTTGAGGAATGAAAACAGAAGTTTTAAAGTTTTAGTGGAATAAAAACAGAAGTTTTAGAGGAATGAAAACAGAAGTTTTAAAGTTTTAGAGGAATAAAAACAGAAGTTTTAGAGGAATGAAAAGTTTTAAAGTTTTAGAGGAACTTCAAAATTTGGTGGAATGAAAACAGAAGTTTTAAAGTTTTGGTAGAGTTTCGAAACTGAGGACAGATTGATGATTAATATAAGGACAGACATTACAAAGAAGATACAAACTTGTTTCGATATTACACAAAATGCATATAGTTCACCTTAGTGATTGTATTGAGATATTTTGGCCGGATGGGCTTAGTAGCATGTTGGAGACATTTTAAGCTGTTAGGCCATCACTCAAATCACTGTGATTTCAATGGGCTGACACTGTACTGTCAGTGTTGTGACACTGTAATGTCACAATACTGTTACATATACTGACATTGTACTGGTATGACATTGATATTACATGTTATGTCACAGTACTGTCACTGTACTGTCACTCTGTCACTGTATTATCACCGTACTGTCTGTGTTGTGACACTGTTATGTCACAGTACTAACCCTGTACTCTCCTGTACTCCCAACGTACTTTCACTGTTATGACACTGTTATGTCACTGTCCTGTCATCGTACTGTCACTCTACTGACACTGTTATGTCACAATACTATCCATGTAGTCTCCTGTACTCCCACCGTACTTTCACTGCACGACTCTGCATTATCACAGTGCTGCCATTATATTGACCATTCCTTTCACTATATTTTCAGCTCCATTTCCCCCAAACTATCTAGCATAAGAACACACCCACATATCCCATCCACTGAACTCATCACTATGTTAACCTCTCATAACAAAACCCTCTTATAACCGACCTCACCTGGGCATAAAGCAGCGACACGGCAGCTTGACCAGGTATTCAAGGGCTTTGAAATGCAACAGGAAACAGAGAAACCTAACCTCCCCCTCACTCTACTCCACCTCCCACTCGATGACACGCATGATCAGACAGACAAGCCAAGCAGATCATGTCCAATCAATCGATTTGCATGGGCTGATTGTTAACACGCCACACACAGGTACGATAGATCGATCTTGATCTGACGATTTGGGCTGTCACCGAATATAATATCTCACTGACCCTGGTTTATCTTACTGAACCGGTTATAAATTAGTAAAATAAAAAGTAGGTGACACATTTTTTTCACTTCCAACCACACCCAACCAAGCCCACCTTTATACTTTCACAAGCCCAACTTTATACCTACCCAAGCCCACCTTTATACCTACCCAAGCCCACCTTTATACCTACCCAAGCCCAACTTTATACCTACCCAAGCCCAACGTTATACCTACCCAAGCCCAACTTTATACCTACCCAAGCCCACCTTTAAACCTACCCAAGCCCACCTTTAAACCTACCCAAGCCTACCTTTAAACTTACCCAAGCCCACCTTTATACCTACCCAAGCCCACATTTATACCTACCCAAGCCCACCTTTATACCTACCCAAGCCCAACTTAATACCTACCCCAGCCCAACTTAATACCTACCCCAGCCCAACTTAATACATACCCCAGCCCAACGTAATACATACCCCAGCCCAACTTTATACCTACCCAAGCCCACCTTTATACCTACCCAAGCCCACCTTTTACCTACCCAAGCCCACCTTTATACCTACCCAAGCCCACCTTTATACCTACCCCAGCCCACCTTTATACCTACCCAAGCCCAACTTTATACCTACCCAAGCCCAACTTTATACCTACCCAAGCCCAACTTTATACCTACCCAAGCCCACCTTTATACCTACCCAAGCCCAACTTTATACCTACCCAAGCCCACCTTTATACCTACCCAAGCTCACCTTTATACCTACCCAAGCTCACCTTTATACCTACCCAAGCCCAACTTTATACCTACCCAAGCCCAACTTTATACCTACCCAAGCCCACCTTTATACCTACCCAAGCCCACCTTTATACCTACCCCAGCCCACCTTTATACCTACCCAAGCCCAACTTTATACCTACCCAAGCCCAACTTTATACCTACCCAAGCCCAACTTTATACCTACCCAAGCCCACCTTTATACCTACCCAAGCCCAACTTTATACCTACCCAAGCCCACCTTTATACCTACCCAAGCTCACCTTTATACCTACCCAAGCTCACCTTTATACCTACCCAAGCCCAACTTTATACCTACCCAAGCCCAACTTTATACCTACCCAAGCCCACCTTTATACCTACCCAAGCCCAACTTTATACCTACCCAAGCCCAACTTTATACCTACCCAAGCCCACCTTTATACCTACCCAAGCTCACCTTTATACCTACCCAAGCTCACCTTTATACCTACCCAAGCCCAACTTTATACCTACCCAAGCCCAACTTTATACCTACCCAAGCCCACCTTTATACCTACCCAAGCCCACCTTTATACCTACCCCAGCCCACCTTTATACCTACCCAAGCCCAACTTTATACCTACCCAAGCCCAACTTTATACCTACCCAAGCCCAACTTTATACCTACCCAAGCCCACCTTTATACCTACCCAAGCCCAACTTTATACCTACCCAAGCCCACCTTTATACCTACCCAAGCTCACCTTTATACCTACCCAAGCTCACCTTTATACCTACCCAAGCCCAACTTTATACCTACCCAAGCCCAACTTTATACCTACCCAAGCCCAACTTTATACCTACCCAAGCCCACCTTTATACCTACCCAAGCTCACCTTTATACCTACCCAAGCTCACCTTTATACCTACCCAAGCTCACCTTTATACCTACCCAAGCCCAACTTTATACCTACCCAAGCCCAACTTTATACCTACCCAAGCCCACCTTTATACCTACCCAAGCCCAACTTTATACCTACCCAAGCCCACCTTTATACCTACCCAAGCCCAACTTTATACCTACCCAAGCCCACCTTTATACCTACCCAAGCCCAACTTTATACCTACCCAAGCCCACCTTTATACCTACCCAAGCCCACCTTTATACCTACCCAAGCCCACCTTTATACCTACCCAAGCCCCAACCATGCACAAAAAGAGCCTACTACACCCCAAAAAGTCCCAAGCATGCCGTGTACACGCCCCAAACCACAACCACTCCCTTACCCACGCCCCAATCAAGCCCCTACCACGCCATATCCACGGCTCAAACTAAAAACCAACAAGCCCCAAACACACCCCAACAACATTCCACCACACCCCAACCACACATATAAAACTCCTACTTTTACGACACCATACCTTGTTTGAAGCGAATCTAATTAGTTACATGCAATCATTACAATTAGGGGAGGGGATGGCACATGGGTTTAGCGGGTGGTAAAGGTGGGTGGGGGATCGTGCAATGGACGTGGCGCATGTATGGCGTTTTAGTGTGGGGGAGGTGAGGGGCAGAGCTCTTACCCCTCCATCTTCACCTAGGGCTACATCCATGAACAATGAACTATTTGCATTATCCTCTTCCTTCCATCATCTTCTCCGTTTTTACCCCACCCTCTTTCAATTACCACCCCACGGAGGCAAGCTACCCTCCCAGATATTTCCACCAGCCATGCATTATATGATCGCAAAAACATTTGTTTAAAGTGGGGGCACCCCAAAGCTCCAACTCCTACACAAATGTGCCAGGTGTAATCTAGAGATATTATAATCTAGAGATATTATATTTGCCTCTCTCCATCGTGCTGGCGTTCTATATCACCACACCACCACATCCAACCAGAGGCGTAGCGAGGGGGATGGGGGCGGGGGGTGCTGACCGCACCGGGTGACACCATTTAAGGGGGGGGGGGGGACGACACCAAGGCAAAAAATAGCAAAATAAATAGAGAAAAACTTGAGGGGGGGGGGTGCAAATCGAAATTTTGAGGGGGGGGGGGGTGGGCTGGAAATCGAAAACTTGAGGGGGGGGGGGGTATGAAATTCGAAAGTTTGTCCACGGGAAGAGTCGCTACGCCTCTGTGTGGTAACACCATTAAGTGCCGCACCGGGTGACACCCGACCTCGCTACGCCACTGCATCCTTCACATGTTTGCTAGGTATAAATGTAGAGATGTACACGTCTCTCCATCGTGTTGGCGTTCTATATCACCACACCAACACATCCTACACATGTTTGCTACGTGTATATCTGGAGATATACACGTCTCTTCAGCATGTTGGCGTTCTATTTCACCACACCAACACATCGTACCGTAGTGAATTTTAGCACACGACTTGTAAAATCGCTAGTATTCAAACATGAAGATCTAAAGAAACGTTTACATAAAACATGTTCGTTTTGTTATTTTTACTCACTTGTTGATATAATTAAAAAAACAGTAGTCCCAATTCTTTTCAGCTTTTGAGAGGCGAAGGGGTAGGGTGGTATTTTCAGCAAGAATATTTAAGTTATTAATGTGCTACTTTAGCAGGCTCCACGGCTGTTAGGTTTGACTGATATTTGATGCCTATTTGTAATAAGTAATGAACTTACGTTACAATAGTTTTCGACAAACAGGAGTTACAAAAAAAGCTTAATTTTTTTTTTTTTTTTTTTTTTTTTTTTTTTTTTTTTTTGCCTCAGACACGTAATTTATAGCGTCAGTTGTGTGTTCGCTTTAGTATTACAGTTTTCATCATCGGCTTGTGAGGACTGATACAGATTTACAATAGTAATATTTCTTTCTTACTTGTAGCCTGCTTTCATTCATTTAGGATGGTTTACTTATACATAGATCTAATACAAAACGTCTAAATATAAATAAAAAATAAAAATTAAAGCTTAATTTAGCATTGTTTACTGTTGCATTGCTTTGAGTTATTATTAAAAATATTATTTGAGAATGGACTATGAAGTTAAGGATCGATAATTTCAGTAAAGGGTCGCCTTCTATTTCAAACGGACGTTAAAAATTGAAACTATTGCAACTGTAATTTGTTCGAAATAGTCTGCTCTGTATTGATTTATTTTTAAATCTCTTATTATTCTTTTTCCTTTGTAGTTGCGTCCCCTTATTCTGCACCAGCATCCCGTTATGTTAGCGACTTAATGCCGTGTTTATCGCCCCTGGTTAATAAGTACAGCAAATCCCCGGGAGAGATGGATGAAGCTGTGATTAATGGCGGTCTGGATGTGCGGAAAGGGAGATAAAATAAAAACGTAGGTTTAAAATCACTGCTAACTTTTTTTAAAAACAACAATTTTACATTTTAAAAAGTAAATACTTAGTTTAAGACTATTATTCAGTAATATCTGTGCTGTAACTTTTACAATTATTTTCTAATGTGATATTTAATTTAAAAAAATATATATATTTTAAAATAGTTTGGAAGCAGTAGAATTTGCAATTGACGACGACACGCATGCATACACTGGTATGATTGTACAATATTTGTTGGGGATTAGCATCTGGATAATTTATAAAGTAGGTTGTCTAATTTATCCCTCGATATGAAATACTTCATATCTAAAAATTATGATCTGTTTTACAGATCGCTCAGGAGTTATCCTAAATGTGACAATGCTTCAGCACGTTGATTGGAAGTCGAGTGTTTTTAGAACGCTGTTGGAGTTGAGTTTATTTCTAGTGGACCTAGGCGGTAGAAAACGTAGTACCAAGACTCCCATACGTTCCATGTCACAGGTACCCATTCAAGCTGAGAAGGCTCAGGTTAAACCTAAGGGACTCAATTCAGGTACCCATTAGAGCTGGGTGGAGACTGTCTACGGAACTCGTATCTGGTACTTATTAGAGCTGGGTGGACTCAGGAACGACCTAGAGAACTCTAGTAAGATACCCATCAAAGGTGCACGGACCACTGCTAACGGAATCAAACGAAGGAAACTATCTCTAGACTTCCGGTGAGGTAATAATGTGAGTTACCTCTCCCTGTGACATGTGTACCAGTTGAAAAGCCTCATGAAGCACAGAAGATGTGCTGAGATAATCCGACTTTGATTAAAACATGTGCTGACTTAATCCGACTTTGACTGATTAAAACATGTGCTGACTTAATCCGACTTTGATTAAAACATGTGCTGACTTAATCCGACTTTGACTGATTAAAACATGTGCTGACTTAATCCGACTTTGACTGATTAAAACATGTGCTGACTTAATCCGACTTTGATTAAAACATGTGCTGACTTAATCCGACTTTGACTGATTAAAACATGTGCTGACTTAATCCGACTTTGACTGATTAAAACATGTGCTGACTTAATCCGACTTTGATTAAAACATGTGTCGACATATTCCGACTTTGATTAAAACATGTGTCGACATATTCCAACTTTGATTAAAACATGTGTCGACATATTCCGACTTTGATTAAAACATGTGTCGACATATTCCGACTTTGATTAAAACATGTGCTGACTTAATCCGACTTTGATTAAAACATGTGTCGACATATTCCGACTTTGATTAAAACATGTGTCGACATATTCCGACTTTGATTAAAACATGTGTCGACATATTCCGACTTTGATTAAAACATGTGTCGACATATTCCGACTTTGATTAAAACATGTGCTGACTTAATCCGACTTTGATTAAAGCAGTATGCTATCTACATCGTATCTAAGTATAAGCGTCTAAATATTTCAATGTAACCACCCTATGCTGGTTGGTTGGTTAGCACTATTTGGTCGTGTCGACAATGTACATTAATTAATTATGCATAGAGCATGTAGATTAATGACGCTAATTAGATTGCTGCAGCATGAGTACTGTGTCGTAAAACATGCGTGCGCATGAAGAATGCTCGCGCATAATGGCAGGCCCGCGCATTGTTGTGGAACCTTTTTTGTAGATGAGTAAATAAAAAGTTGGGGGGGGGTGTATAGGAGTTTGTGTCATGACGTGGTCGAGTGGTAGGGCACGTGACTGCCTCACTAACGTCTTCTTTTTTTTGTCTTACTGAAGGAATCGCCTTAGAGCCAGAGGCGTAGAGATCCTTCCCGGCGCCCGGGAACAAACTTTTCGATTTGCACCCCCCCCCTCACGCTTTCGATTTGCAACCCCCCTCAAACTTTCGATTTGCACCCCCCCCCCCCTTCGAGATTTTAATTTGCACCCCCCCCCCCTCAAACTTTCGATTTACACCCCCCCCCCCCCAAACTTTCAATTTGCACCCCCCTCAACCTTTCAATTTATTTTTCCAACCCATTTTGGCGCCCCTAAGGTCGGCGCCCGGGGACATATGTGTCCCCCCTCGCTACGCTACTGCTCAGAGCTCTCACAGCTATAATGGGTACCAAGCTTTAATCGGGGATTTTAGCGGCACCTGCAGATTGAACATGTTCAATCGATACGATATTACTATACGGAGGTCAAAGGAAGAGGTCAACACTTAATACACTTTCTGATGGACTATGAATGAATCGTGTTTTTCGACTTAAAACTACTTTTCTTTTTTATATGATTCATTAAAGCAACTGGTATGATATCATAATATTGGGTTTATTTACTGTGACTTTATTTTGGGAACTAATCTATTTAAAGTCCACTTCCTCTCAAGTGAGTTCTTTTACATTAATAAAAAAATATAATCAAATCCCACTTCTTGTTATTTACAAAACAACTAAATCCCACTTATTATTAGGACCTTCTTTTATTTTAGTGACAAATTCTATCAAATCCCACTTTTTGTTAAGATACGACCTTCTATTTTAGAGGAAAATACAATCAAATCCCACTTTTATGAAGATAAGACCTTCTTCCATGTTAGTTACAAAAACAATCAAATACCACTTTCGCTAATATAAGACCTTCTAGAGACAAATACAATCAAATCCCAATTTCCTTAATATAAGACCTTCTTCTAGAGACAAATACAATCTAATCCCACTTTCCTTAATATAAGACCTTCTTCTAGAGACAAATACAATCAAATCCCACTTTCTTTAATATAAGACCTTCTTCTAGAGACAAATACAATCAAATCCCACTTTCTTTAATATAAGACCTTCTTCTAGAGACAAATACAATCAAATCCCACTTTCCTTAATATAAGACCTTCTGCTAGAGACAAATACAATCAAATCCCACTTTCGCTAATATAAGACCTTCTAGAGACCAATACAATCAAATTCCACTTTCGTTAATATAAGACCTTCTTCTAGAGACAAATACAATCAAATCCCACTTTCCTTAATATAAGACCTTCTAGAGACCAATACAATCAAATTCCACTTTCGTTAATATAAGACCTTCTTCTAGAGACAAATACAATCAAATCCCACTTTCCTTAATATAAGACCTTCTTCTAGAGACAAATACAATCAAATCCCACTTTCCTTAATATAAGACCTTCTTCTAGAGACAAATACAATCAAATCCCACTTTCCTTAATATAAGACCTTCTTCTAGAGACAAATACAATCAAATCCCACTTTCCTTAATATAAGACCTTCTTCTAGAGACAAATACAATCAAATCCCACTTTCGTTAATATAAGACCTTCTTCTAGAGACAAATACAATCAAATCCCACTTTCCTTAATATAAGACCTTCTTCTAGAGACAAATACAATCAAATCCCACTTTCCTTAATATAAGACCTTCTTCTAGAGACAAATACAATCAAATCCCACTTTCGTTAATATAAGACCTTCTTCTAGAGACAAATACAATCAAATCCCACTTTCGTTAATATAAGACCTTCTTCTAGAGACAAATACAATCAAATCCCACTTTCGTTAATATAAGACCTTCTTCTAGAGACAAATACAATCAAATCCCACTTTCGTTAATATAAGACCTTCTTCTAGAGACAAATACAATCAAATCCCACTTTCGTTAATATAAGACCTTCTTCTAGAGACAAATACAATCAAATCCCACTTTCGTTAATATAAGACCTTCTTCTAGAGACAAATACAATCAAATCCCACTTTCGTTAATATAAGACCTTCTTCTAGAGACAAATACAATCAAATCCCACTTTCCTTAATATAAGACCTTCTTCTAGAGACAAATACAATCAAATCCCACTTTCCTTAATATAAGACCTTCTTCTAGAGACAAATACAATCAAATCCCACTTTCCTTAATATAAGACCTTCTTCTAGAGACAAATACAATCAAATCCCACTTTCGTTAATATAAGACCTTCTTCTAGAGACAAATACAATCAAATCCCACTTTCGTTAATATAAGACCTTCTTCTAGAGACAAATACAATCAAATCCCACTTTCGTTAATATAAGACCTTCTTCTAGAGACAAATACAATCAAATCCCACTTTCGTTAATATAAGACCTTCTTCTAGAGACAAATACAATCAAATCCCACTTTCGTTAATATAAGACCTTCTTCTAGAGACAAATACAATCAAATCCCACTTTCGTTAATATAAGACCTTCTTCTAGAGACAAATACAATCAAATCCCACTTTCGTTAATATAAGACCTTCTTCTAGAGACAAATACAATCAAATCCCACTTTCGTTAATATAAGACCTTCTTCTAGAGACAAATACAATCAAATCCCACTTTCGTTAATATAAGACCTTCTTCTAGAGACAAATACAATCAAATCCCACTTTCGTTAATATAAGACCTTCTTCTAGAGACAAATACAATCAAATCCCACTTTCGTTAATATAAGACCTTCTTCTAGAGACAAATACAATCAAATCCCACTTTCGTTAATATAAGACCTTCTTCTAGAGACAAATACAATCAAATCCCACTTTCGTTAATATAAGACCTTCTTCTAGAGACAAATACAATCAAATCCCACTTTCCTTAATATAAGACCTTCTTCTAGAGACAAATACAATCAAATCCCACTTTCGCTAATATAAGACCTTCTAGAGACCAATACAATCAAATTCCACTTTCGTTAATATAAGACCTTCTTCTAGAGACAAATACAATCAAATCCCACTTTCCTTAATATAAGACCTTCTTCTAGAGACAAATACAATCAAATCCCACTTTCCTTAATATAAGACCTTCTTCTAGAGACAAATACAATCAAATCCCACTTTCCTTAATATAAGACCTTCTTCTAGAGACAAATACAATCAAATCCCACTTTCCTTAATATAAGACCTTCTTCTAGAGACAAATACAATCAAATCCCACTTTCCTTAATATAAGACCTTCTTCTAGAGACAAATACAATCAAATCCCACTTTCGCTAATATAAGACCTTCTAGAGACCAATACAATCAAATTCCACTTTCGTTAATATAAGACCTTCTTCTAGAGACAAATACAATCAAATCCCACTTTCCTTAATATAAGACCTTCTTCTAGAGAAAAATACAATCAAATCCCACTTTCCTTAATATAAGACCTTCTTCTAGAGACAAATACAATCAAATCCCACTTTCCTTAATATAAGACCTTCTTCTAGAGACAAATACAATCAAATCCCACTTTCCTTAATATAAGACCTTCTTCTAGAGACAAATACAATCAAATCCCACTTTCCTTAATATAAGACCTTCTTCTAGAGACAAATACAATCAAATCCCACTTTCGTTAATATAAGACCTTCTTCTAGAGACAAATACAATCAAATCCCACTTTCGTTAATATAAGACCTTCTTCTAGAGATAAATACAATCAAATCCCACTTTCGTTAATATAAGACCTTCTTCTAGAGACAAATACAATCAAATCCCATTTTCCTTAATATAAGACCTTCTTCTAGAGACAAATACAATCAAATCCCACTTTCCTTAATATAAGACCTTCTTCTAGAGACAAATACAATCAAATCCCACTTTCGTTAATATAAGACCTTCTTCTAGAGACAAATACAATCAAATCCCACTTTCGTTAATATAAGACCTTCTTCTAGAGACAAATACAATCAAATCCCACTTTCGTTAATATAAGACCTTCTTCTAGAGACAAATACAATCAAATCCCACTTTCGTTAATATAAGACCTTCTTCTAGAGACAAATACAATCAAATCCCACTTTCCTTAATATAAGACCTTCTTCTAGAGACAAATACAATCAAATCCCACTTTCGTTAATATAAGACCTTCTTCTAGAGACAAATACAATCAAATCCCACTTTCGTTAATATAAGACCTTCTTCTAGAGACAAATACAATCAAATCCCACTTTCGTTAATATAAGACCTTCTTCTAGAGACAAATACAATCAAATCCCACTTTCGTTAATATAAGACCTTCTTCTAGAGACAAATACAATCAAATCCCACTTTCGTTAATATAAGACCTTCTTCTAGAGACAAATACAATCAAATCCCACTTCCGTTAATATAAGACCTTCTTCTAGAGACAAATACAATCAAATCCCACTTTCGTTAATATAAGACCTTCTTCTAGAGACAAATACAATCAAATCCCACTTTCGTTAATATAAGACCTTCTTCTAGAGACAAATACAATCAAATCCCACTTTCGTTAATATAAGACCTTCTTCTAGAGACAAATACAATCAAATCCCACTTCCGTTAATATAAGACCTTCTTCTAGAGACAAATACAATCAAATCCCACTTTCGTTAATATAAGACCTTCTTCTAGAGACAAATACAATCAAATCCCACTTTCGTTAATATAAGACCTTCTTCTAGAGACAAATACAATCAAATCCCACTTTCGTTAATATAAGACCTTCTTCTAGAGACAAATACAATCAAATCCCACTTCCGTTAATATAAGACCTTCTTCTAGAGACAAATACAATCAAATCCCACTTCCGTTAATATAAGACCTTCTTCTAGAGACAAATACAATCAAATCCCACTTCCGTTAATATAAGACCTTCTTCTAGAGACAAATACAATCAAATCCCACTTCCGTTAATATAAGACCTTCTTCTAGAGACAAATACAATCAAATCCCACTTTCGTTAATATAAGACCTTCTTCTAGAGACAAATACAATCAAATCCCACTTTCGTTAATATAAGACCTTCTTCTAGAGACAAATACAATCAAATCCCACTTTCGTTAATATAAGACCTTCTTCTAGAGACAAATACAATCAAATCCCACTTTCGTTAATATAAGACCTTCTTCTAGAGACAAATACAATCAAATCCCACTTCCGTTAATATAAGACCTTCTTCTAGAGACAAATACAATCAAATCCCACTTCCGTTAATATAAGACCTTCTTCTAGAGACAAATACAATCAAATCCCACTTTCGTTAATATAAGACCTTCTTCTAGAGACAAATACAATCAAATCCCACTTTCTTTAATATAAGACCTTCTTCTAGAGACAAATACAATCAAATCCCACTTCCGTTAATATAAGACCTTCTTCTAGAGACAAATACAATCAAATCCCACTTTCTTTAATATAAGACCTTCTTCTAGAGACAAAAACAATCAAATCCCACTTTTGTTAATATACAAACTTCTATAGACAAATACAATCAAATCCCAATTTTGTTAATATAAGACCTTCTTCTAGAGACAAAAACAATCAAATCCCACTTTTGTTAATATACAAACTTCTATAGACAAATACAATCAAATCCCACTTTCCTTAATATAAGACCTTCTTCCATAAATCCCTGGAGCCATTTCCCTCAAACATATTCAACTCATCATTTTGATCACGTGATATATTTTTGCCTCGTGTGGTGTCCTGCTTTAAAGACAAACAGCCCAGCCCACAGCTGTTTGTCCTATACCGATCTGTCTTAAATTTTCGAACAAGTTCAGTCTGAGAACAAAATAAATGCCCCTGGGGGTGGGGAGGGGGGGGGGTGTGGGTTCAGGTGGTTTATGTGTGTTTAGTTGATATCTTGAGGGTGTTTAGCATGCTGTATTGTGTGGTTGTTGTAAATAAGTGTGAGTGTGTGGTTGTTATAAATAAGTGTGAGTATGTGGTAACATTTTTGCTTCGGTATTGAGCTAATTTTTTTTTAGAAAACTTATTTGTTATTAGATTCTTACAAACAATTCTGTAACGTGATTTTTAGATTATACTACAACACATCTACTTTCGTAGACTAAATTTAATGTCTTCGTGATTTAGGTAAATTGTACGAAATAATCATCAACTACGACAACAAAAATAATTTATGGCGTATTTTCCATTTGTTTTTACCACCATGGCGGTTTTTTTTAAACTCGGCATATAAAGGGAATTGTAAAATAAAACAAAATATAAAATCATGTCTGGAAAATGGCTGCATTTCAAAAATGCAACAAGAATTCATGTCAGAAAAACTAAAAAATATATCATTTTTCTCATTTTTTGTGCCGAATCTATCTAAATTCTATGAAAGAAAAAAAAACGAAGCCTGTTTTCACCAAAAACTGATTCTTAATGCTTGTGTGAAAACATTTTTGCTTGGTAATTAAATCACGTGCTGATGTGGGTTCTATGACATTTATGATAACTGACATAGCCAACTTTACACAACGACTGACATTATCATGTTACATTTCAATGTAAGTATAGATTTCTGGGACTCAAATGCAATTATATTTATGCTGATATAAAAATAAATGGTTATATTATTATGGTTATATGTATTATATATATATACATATATATATATATATATATATATATATACATATATATATATATATATATACATATATATATATATATATATATATATATATATATATATATACATATATATATATATACATATATATATATATATATATACATATATATATATACATATATATACATACATATATATATATACATATATATATATATATATATATATATATATATATATATGTCGTCTGAAGGTTTGGGTTGAGAGTGGGTTCAGCTGAAAACGTCAGCAGACGAGGCCAGATATTATATTTAACGTTTCTCCCCCACCCCCACCCCCAATGGTCACTGGGCCACAAAAAGTTTTAATTAACTCCGGCCCTAGAACGACACTAATACAGACCCCCAGGGAGCAAAAGTAATAAATAAACTCCAGAATTTTCCTCGGACATTGACTGTTGGGGGGTGGGGGTGCGGTGGGTTGGAGGGGGGGGGGTAGTGTGTGGAAGAGAAAGTGGGATAAGCTGACACAGCCATAGTACACGAACGTTTCGCTGTCTTTCATGTTAAATTGGTTAATAATTTATGTTTAAGACGTTTTCTTAAGATTCGTTCCATTACTAGAAATGACTGTAAAGTGATGTTGAATTATTCAAATTAATCTTAGTCTAAATTTATTTGTGTATAAAACTTTCTAGAGGAAATCCCTTCCAGCATTACAATTTAGAACGAAGAAGAAGTATGGGGTAAAATTATTAGACGCCATTTAGTAATTATCCCTTCTCTCCCTTCCCGTCTCATCCAAAATCAAAACAAATGTTGAAACAGGGATTTTTGTATCATATGGGTCTGATTGAGTATTTAATGACAAATCACATTCTGCACATATAAGGCGACTTATGGGGGTGACTTTGTCGAAAAATCACATAGTCTTTAGTTTGTTTTATAGTTACTTCAAGCTTGTGTTTGACTATAAACTGCTGCAACGAACTCCAGTGTATGAATTTATTCACTAACACTTTCTGTTGAAAACTGAACTGATGGTGTCCTACCCTCTATATATTTATGGGGATTCTTTAGATAGTTGGTCATGGTAAAATAAATGTTGACGTAAAAATTATTTTAACTTCAATGTTTTAGTTGTAGGTTTTTTTGGGGTTTTTAGTTTGGTGGCTTTTAGCTTTGTGGGGATGGGTTTAGTATGTTTTAGTACGGTGGGTTTTGGTTCGGTGGGTTTAAATTTGGTGGACTTCGGTTTGGTGGGTTTTAGATTGGTGATATTTACTTTGGTTGATTTTAGCTTTGTAGATTTGGATTTAGAGGGTTTTAGTTCAGTGTGTTTTAATTTAATTGTATTTACTTTGGTGATATTAGCTTTGTAGATTTGGCTTTAGTTGGTTTTATTTCGTTATGCTTTGGTTCAACGGTTTAAAATTGGTGGGTTTAGCATGGTAGGTTTTAATTTAGTGGTTTTCACGACGTACGTACTTGATGTATGTGTACAACCAGACAGTTAAACCAGCATCAGCCGCAAGAACGTAGGCGTGTTGAAATAAAAATCATCGACCGCAGCAATGTAGGGTGGCTGAAATCATAAATTATAATTTGTTTTGAATTGAGAAAACATCCAATTAGCAAACATACTCCCACAAAACTACGCCATCAATGCTATTATAAGAATATAAGTATGGCAATTATTCGGCATCGCTGATGTTTATCGTGTTTTGTATTAGCTAGTATTTCTTTTTTTTTAATTTTATACCTGATTTAATTCCCTCCCACAACAGAAAAAAACAACAAACAATGACAATAACAACAACACACATACCTAAACACACACACAAACCTAAAACGCACACATACACCTACAACACACACACATAAGTTGAGCGCGGATACACACACACACACAAACACACACACGTTTAGATGCGACTACTACTGAAGCAGAATGTTATACCAGAAATGTTAGTTTAGATGTATTTGAACAGACATGTCTTCTATTTAAATTACATGATGCGACTGAAGTAATATTTTTTCCATACACTAGCATTAAAGCAATTTCCAAGGTTTATATTTTAATTCTCCAGTAGCATTTTGGTTAGAGGTTACGTATTGCCTTTATCTGTATAACTGACTATACCGATGACTGTAGTGCGGAAGGAAGGAGTGACACACTATCTAGCGGCTTAACTTCTATATTTATAATCTCATATTCTACTTCCAATTTAACCACAAATGTTCAACAGTAATACATACAAGGAAGAAATCAGACACCTTTTCTTGAAATTGTCAAGTTTACGTGAAACGCAAGAGTTGTTAAATTGGTTGAATTTTTGGCAAGTAACCTAACCGGAAGTAGTTGAATATGAATCATATTTGAAAACTACGAAAGTGAAAGATAACATAAAACACCCTATCTTCTAAGTGTTTGAAATTCGACTTTTTAATGTAATCGAATTCTCGTTTTTCTCTATACCCAAATCCACGTGGGTGTTTAAAAATAGTCTAGAATCGTTCAAACAAAACCTTTTAATCAAATCGACCAAAAAAAATCGCTCTCTGACATAGTAGCAGGAAACTGGCTGCTATGTGAGAAGTGGGGACCCAAAGTATCATTGCGTGTTGTTGGTCTCTAGAAACTTCCAGAAATGGATTTTTTAAGAACACATTGGATCAGAAGATTGAAAGAAATGGTAATGATAATAATAACAAAAATGGCGGAAAAGTTTTTGAGTAGTTGGTGGTGAGGGAGAAGTGGACTTGGGAGAAAATCAATCGATTTATTCAATATTGATAATTGGTCACGCGGACAATGAGTGGGACGAAAATGGTTTAGGAAATGTTGACTTGGTCGTACAAATGTTGACTCGACCATTTTAACCACGACGACGTAATGATTCTCGACTTTGAAGACGAACGCCAATGTGAAGCATCCTTACATCTTTTAGTACATGTGTGAAACACCCTTTAACATATTTTTCTAAAAACTTATTTCGCAAGCATGAAAAAAAAACTTAAGGATATTCTTTTTTAATCCATTGAGATAAAACAGACATCGGGAAATACATCGTTGAGGAGAGTCCCACATTTTAGTTATGTCCCGTAGACCCGCGTCTATCGGCGGGATCACGACGGTTGTAATTGAAACCCACTAGTGGGACGTTTGGTGACGTCATGTCGGGTCAGTCGTGGCACTTGACTTAAAAAAACAAATAATAGCTGTCAAAACGAATATTTAAACACGTTTATCATGACCAGATATGGGCTGAATTTAGATTTGCATTTATTTCTCCTTGATTTTTCTTTGCTGAAAATTTTTGTTTTTTACTTGTTTCAACATAATTAGATTTTACTAAGTAGTTGCTGATCGTGCGAGTTTGTTGCAAGTATAAATGGATTAGTAAAAAGTCAGACAAATTTGTGCGCATGCGTGACATGTGATATAAACAGTTAAGTGCAATGATTGGCACTCAGTCGTTACATAGCCGTGTGGAACCCATTAACAGACAAATATGTTTCTTTTTAATGTATATGCAAACGAGACATTACACTACGAAATTAGTAGTTATAAAATTTACTTAATTGCTTATGTGCGGTCTCTACGATGAAAGCATATGATGCAGAGTATAACGCCAGTTAACTATATTTGACCAATTTGCTGCAATCTTCAATAAATCAACCAATTTTTTTTTAAAGTTGCCAAAATGTATCTTAGTGTAGCGTGATGACCATCCATCTATGCGTGGATGTGGTTTAAAGTATAAATAGATCAGGAAGAGCTAATGATTATAATAATGTTGTGTGAACTAGAGTTTAAAAATACACGTTCACTCCGTTTTTTAGCTATGGTCTAGTGACTTAATGACACGCTATGCTGACGCTTTGATCAGAAGTTCCATTCACTTTCCCAACCCACATTAAAAAACTAGTACATACAGTGCTGGGTTCAGTTCAATCTTTTCCTGGACATGTAGTGCAAGAGTATCTGATGTGGTGGAAGGTCACTAAAGAGGTGACTTAAGTAAGGTCACAAATGACTGCAAGACGTCGCATTAGAAATACAGATATGACACAACAACACAAACAAGATGGTATACAAGACATCATAGAGTATGTACATAAGACATCATAGAGTATGTACATAAGACGTCATAGAGTATGTACACAAGACGTCATATATATATATATATATATATATATATATATATATATATATATATATATATATATATATATATATATATATATATATATATATATATATATATATATATAGGGAGATAGAAATATGTTTGTGTATGTTATTTTTTAAATGCCATTCCACCTGACATACTTCTACATTACCCTCCGCCGCGATCAATCAAAACAAACAACAGCCTGAAGTTAACGAAGACAAGACTAACCCCCACCCCACTGCAAGCTCCCTCATCCCCTGACTTGTCGCCGAAGAAAGGAATCGTTAGGGTTAGCGTCAGCTCTATGGAGGGCTTAATTAACAAATTAGCTTGGACCGTGTCGATGTGTGATCAAGCGCATCGATTTTCGCTCGCAGCTAAAATAGTCCCCCCAACATGGTCGACAGTTCTACTCGCATGGCGCTTTAATTTGTTAATGGAATCTTTCGGTTTTTAGATCCACCGGACTAATGGACGTAGGCAATGACAAATGGCGATATTGATGGTTTATTTGCTTTTGAATTATGCAGTTCTAATTAGCTGTGAAATCTTAATTGTAAATGTTAAATTTGCTTTTAGATACATTAATTGTTTTGAAACAATAAATTGGATTATAAAAGATTTGTTTCTATTTATATCTTATGTGATTAAGTAAAATTAAGAATACGAATTTACAATCATTCAACATCCCTCGTAGACAATTATGTATAATTTTGTATGAACATACCTAACATTTTAGAAGCCATGATTTAGTGAACTAATTAAAATATAACTTGCTCCTAAACGAATTTAAAACATTATGTATGAGGTGAAGTTTTTCTCATAGTATGAACTTAATGACCTCTAGAGGAGTAACGAGAAATATTGATTGTGTTTTAATTTATTTACTGCTAGCATCAATCTATTAGATGTAGTCGTGAGCTTTATTCAACAGGTTAAATTGGTGATTATCAATCTATAAGTTGAAAAACCAAACCGTAAACTTTGTCAATGCTTTTAAACTTATTTCAGGCAAAGGTCAGATTGGAACATTGTTACTGTCGATGTCCAGTGTTCGAATCCCAGTCAAAATGTGGAGCAGAGAATTCAAATTATTGTATTGTTGTGATACTTGCTGCCCTCACACCCACCATCTCACCCCTAACCCCAACACAATCCCTACACCAAACTCCGCACCCACACCTCTCCGTCTAAACCAAACACCACACCATCATCATCTCACTACCACCTCTCACCCCAACACTTCTCCCCACCGCTACACCAAACTCACCCATTAATCTAACCACACCCCCCCCACCCAACCTCACTATACAAGTCATATAAAAATAATAATGACAGTCCCAACATCATTCACTAACACTGACATTATACACATGGGGAATTGTCGTATTTCTGGTCATTTTATACACGCAGTATTTTAAAAAAAATGATTTCGTTCGATATTCCAAAATTAAATTTGTCAAGGTGAATGATAAGAGTAACGATTCCACGCCTTATTCACACCTAAACAAACCAAGTAGCAATTACCCTACACATGGCGATTAGATCGATTATCGATCAAATCATGTGGGATCCATTAAACGTCTTCATTGTGAGCCAACTTGTAGCATTCCTGAAGCATAGCGGAGTTTGCTATTAGCGTAGCTACCCTTGAGCGGTGTTCGTACTTTCAAAGAATTTCATTGGTCAATTCAAAACGTTTCTGTGACGTTGATTGGCTAATGTTTGAATAGTTTGTTGATAGAAACACTCTCATATTAAAAAAGCGAGTTAAATTATAGGAGTTTGTTTTGGAAAACGCAATTTGAAAAGTAGGTCCCACAAGTTTGAATAACTACTTTGTTTAGCAGTAAAAATAGAGTTTTCATTAGCTGTGAGCGCTTTGGTTAAATAACCACTTTTGTTAGGTGGTTGGGGCAGAGTTTTGATGGTGGTTGGGGCAGGGTTTAGATTTACCGTGCACCCTGCGGTCATGTAGTGTTAAATTGCTTCGTTTGGTTGAGTGATGCGAATCTGTTGCTATGAAATTGGATTGAATGAGAATACAAGTCGCTCAATGTCAAGTTTTTTGGCTGTTGTGTTAGCGGCTGGAGCAAGTGTATAGAGAGTAGATGAACTGTTGCAACTAATTGATTTTAGATCAGAAAAGGTTGTTTTTTTAACGGTACGACTTTACGGTGTTTGACCAGAATTTATTTCAGACTTTTTTCTCCGGGGAGGGGGGGGGGCACTTTAACCTTTCCCTATCGGGGGGGGGGGGGGTTGATCGAAATTTCCGGCGGACATTGGTCGAAGCATACATACATGTATGCATATTTATTTTCATCTGGGTGAGGGGAGTGGATGATTTACGTCAATCAATTTAACACCGCTCTCCTCAATTCGCTTGTACCACCTATATCCAAGTATTACTAACCCTAACCTGTTTAATTAAAAGCTAAATTAATTATATTTCATAAGACGGATAGAAATAAATGTATCGCATATGATTTAAATTCACTATTTTTAAGCGTTCATTAAAAATAAACAAAATCTGCATCATTTTTATAATTCCGTTAAAAATCCCCCACCCACCTACATACCCCCTAGTAGACCTAACTCAGTCCGCCTACTCACATCTAAACTAATTGAATTAAACATTTTCAAGAACGCATTAAGAAACAAACTTTTAAAACCATAGCGTACGTTGTTACGCATGATGACGCTAGTTCACCACTGAATAAAACATATAAAATTATGCTCATAATTTATTTACACATCTCTTCAACCCGTGGGCTGTTTGTTATTTATTTACATATTTTTTCCTCGTTTGGTTTCAGTTGAAATCTTAACATCATAAAATAAAATATGTACAAATATTGAACAGGGTGATTGAAATACATTTTTCGTGAAAGTACATCTTTAAACCTATGCATACCTTGAGTCGGATAAGGTCGGGAAAAGTTGTTAGACTTTTTTGCTAATAATGCCATCAGAAATAGGTCATTTCTTTTAATTTATACACAACAAAATGGCGTTTCGTAGGGCGTACGACTGTCGACTGCTAACCTAAAAGTCTCGAGTTCGGATCCCATGTTCGAGTCCTTAGATCGTCCCTCAGTTATCCTAGATCTCATTGGTACCTGACTCACGTTATGGAAAGTAAAAACTGTTTGATAATATGATAATCTCTCTACCGGTTTCAGATAGATAAATGAAATTTCACACGTAAGTAAAAGATCTAATTCTCTACCTTCTGTAAAATTTTGAGTAATTTCCGTTGACCGGAACTAGTAATTTACGCTACTTCCGATTTCTCAAAAAACTAATGTAAATTTTAAAAGTACTAATCATATTGCGCACTATTATGCGCTTTTTTATTTGGCGTTCACTTGGTGTGCAATTAATTTGTCTACGAGATTTTATTCTATTTTTAAAACTTTAAGTATTTAAAATGGATTAAAAATCATGTCTATAGCCCGAGTTCCCATCCCCTGTTATTTTATATAAGAATATTCGAGAAAGTTTAGGGGAGATCACTCCCGGTTTATTTTTACATCAAATCTTAATAATTTCATACATCATTAGATAGTTAATTATATAAACATTGTCCTAAATAGCCATCCATCGTGGGAAACTAATTTTCTTGATTGCTGCTAATTCCTTTAGAAATTACTGGATATTATACCCATATTAATTTGGGTGTTCTCTCACGCGGTGGGTCATGCTGACCTAAGATAAGAGTTCCAGAAAGATCGCCGTTTTAATGCAAAAAAAAACGAAAAAAAAATTGTCAAATCCTACTTTCGTTTACTCGAAGTAATTTGTATGGTAGTAGAGAGGAGTCGGTTTAACTTTAGAATAAAGATGACAGTTAAAGCTTTGACATCCAGCTAAAAATAGCAACACAACCATTGGCGTAAATATTTTGATATTTTTTACTTTATAGAATTTATCAGAATCGATTTCAAAGAAATGATTAATTCTTGTTGACATTTAATTTCTATTTATAGTCATTCCCATTTACATTGGTCCATTTCGTCTGTAGTCTATTTTTTAGCGCAATTTCAAAAAAAGAAAAATTGCGTTTAATAATGCGTCATTTCTGGATGGATGGATGGATGTATGGATGTATGGATGTATGGATGTATGGATGTATGGATGTATGGATGTATGGATGTGTGTCCGCAGCTTTAAGTCGTATCTCCTCCTCAACGAAGCAATATCGAGGACTAGTTCCAAAGCAAATATGTTAAGCAAGTTCCAAGGATGATTGTGGGCCAAAAAAATTCCCGGAATTCCTTCCTGGATTTCCCGGAAAAGCCAAAAAACCTCGAAAAATGCCGTTTTTTGCCCATATCTCGGCAACCAGACCACTTAGCGACTTGAAACATTTACCAATCGATTCCTGCCATAATTTAGAACAATATTGCCGAAGAAAGTTTTCAAAAATATCCTTTCGTTCGGTCACAAAATTTTTTTTTAAAAGCGCGACAACTAAACAACCCCTACACGTCCGCATTATTTAAAATTACATTATACATAATACATTACAGTACTATATAGCAAATAAACCGGGAGTGATCTCCCCTAAACTTTCTCGAATATTCTTATATAAAATAACAGGGGATGGGAACTCGGGCTATAGACATCATTTTTAATCCATTTTAAATACTTAAAGTTTTAAAAATAGAATAAAATCTCGTAGACAAATTAATTGCACACCAAGTGAACGCGAATAAAAAAGCGCATAATAGTGCGCAATATTATTAGTACTTTTAAAATTTACATTAGTTTTTTGAGAAATCGGAAGTAGCGTAAATAAGTACTTCCGGTCAACGAAAAATTCTCAAAATTTGACAGAAGGTAGAGAATTAGATCTTTTACTTACATATCAAATTTCATTTATCTATCTGAAATAGTACTCAAGTTATAGGCTTTTGAAAAATTCAAAGTAGAAAAAGTACCACTTCCGGTTGTCGGAAATCGCTCAAAAGTTGATACGGATCTACGATTTTGATAAAATACTTATATATGAAATTTCATCAACCTAGCTGTAACGGTACTCAAGTTATCGTGTTTACACACGGACACACACACACACAGACACACACACAGACACACAGACATACGGACAAGATTGCAAAATTATGTTTTTCCGTATCAGTGAGATGCAAAACGTCGAGATTTGCAAAAATCTCGATTTTTTTTTTTTGCACGATTACAAGACTTTCTCTATACTTCGTATATACGAGAAAGTAAAAAGGCAGTGGAAGGCGAAGGAAAGGAGGGTAAATCATGTGACCTGGCTCAGAGGCGTAGCGACCCTTCCCGGCGCCCGGGGACAAACTTTTCGATTTGCACCCCCCCTCAAACTTTCGATTTGCACCCCCCCCCCCCTTGAGATTTCCATTTGCACCCCCCCCCCCCCTCAAACTTTCGATTTCCACCCCCCTCAACCTTTCAATTTATTTTTCCAACCCATTTTGTCGCCACCTAAGGTCGGCGCCCGGGGACATATGTCCCCCCCCGCCCCCGCCCCCCCCCCCCCCCTCGCTACGCTACTGACCTGGCTGGCTTAGCAGCGAACTGCGCGAGACGCAGGCGAAGGAGGAGGAGCTATGATTTATCTCTATTTAAAATTGTTATGGATAACATAAGGAAATTGCGCTTAAATTGTCACTAGACTTTTTATTAACTTGTTTTTAATATAAAATAATAATATGTTGCTTTAAATTGCCTAAAATGTTTTGTTTTATCTCATTGTATCAACATTAAAAGGGAAAAGAAATTACATAAATGCAATTTATTTATCTATCACGGATACACCTTAACATTGTAAGTTTTAAGATTTTATAATCAGATATGTTGTAACTACTTCTAATATATAATACCAATGTAACTATTTAATTATGATGCATAGTAGCATTGAAATATGTTAATAATGATACACATTAATTTATTATCAGCCAGTAAGATTGTAAGTAGTTAGATCTGCTATCCAGTAACATTTTAACTAGTTAATTGTTACATAGTAATATTGTGCAGTTAATTATCATACACAGTAAAATGATAACCATCGAGTAACATTGTTACTAGATAGGTCTAGTACCCAATAACATTATAACCATCGAGCAACATTGTAACTAGATTGGTCTAGTACCAAGTAACAAAATAACCAGCCACGAACATATCTACCAGCCTGTATGAAACTGTCCAATGCACTGTTTGTACTTATGGAATCGGTGCCAATCCCAGATCTATCTGCCCCGCCCTGGTCCCGTGTCTACCCCGCCCTGGTCCCGTGTCTACCCCGCCCTGGTCCCGTGTCTACCCCGCCCTGGTCCCGTGTCTACCCCGCCCTGGTCCCGTGTCTACCCCGCCCTGGTCCCGTGTCTACCCCGCCCTGGTCCCGTGTCTACCCCGCCCTGGTCCCGTGTCTACCCCGCCCTGGTCCCGTGTCTACCCCATTAGATTCCAGCCCTACCCCTGTACCAGAAGCTTAGTCATGATTTGAACGCCAGAGGGCGCAGAAAGGGTTCCAAGCTCATCCACCCGCAAGGTTTAATTAAAGCGGCTTTGTCGTGGGGTGGGGGGGGGGGAGGGAGGGGAGAAATATTTGTATATGAGCACATGAAATTTGGAGAGGAGCCTCGGTTTAATAAAGCACTTGATGAACTAGAAATACACATGTGTAATGTCCTTGAGATCAAGCTACGATAAAGCACGCGTCGAACTGAGAACACACAAGTGTGTTGTCAATGTAAGAAACCTTGTTTTCATAAAGCACTGGTTGAACGAATATATCTGATAAATCATAATTTTAACAAGCTTAGACCTTTACATATTTAATTAGTTTAAATTAGATTAATGCTTTTTGAAACATTTTTATGAAATTGTGCTATGGCATTCTGTCCAATGTCTATAATAAAGTTAGATTGATACATTTCTACGAACGTGCAAGGATGTGGCTAGGATTTAAAGGTTGGATTTTGAGCTTTTCTAAAAAGATTAAAAAAAACATTACGGAAAAAAAATCTTTTTTTTTTTTACTAACAATTGAGTTTTCTATTTACACTTCCAGTCTAGGTTTAAGAAATGTTCTAGAAATTCCGAAACCCCAGACTATGAAAAATTGACAGGTGTTATCATTGGAGGTTCGTATGAGAGAGGCGGAGCTTAGTTTAGTTTGGCATACTACATTGTCAAATACAGATGGGAGTGTAAGCATGTGTCTAAGGTGGGCATCCTTGTGTACAGGTAATGACACTTGTCACTGACACATGCCTAAACGTCAATCCTTAATTACATGTAAGGGGATGACGTGGCCGGACAATAGAGCGTGATTCTTAACTCTAAAAGTTCGAGTTCGGTCCCCCAGGCAGACAAGCATGTTATCAACAACCCGTCAAGGGGAGAAAACGTCAAAATCAAACAACTGCTGCATCAAAAAGTTTTGGTTGACAAAGCATTAAGGTAGCTAATCCAGAAAGGAAGGTAGGCTAACGTCGAAGTCAACTCTTTGACAAACTATTTTAGTTTAGTATGAGGTCAGCCATTTGAAAATACATTTAAAATCAAAGAAGAAGAAGAGGACTGACAAGGTTACAAACTAGTACAGGAGTGTATTATCTATGTAAAGTATTTTAAAGCTAAATGCTAGAGTAATGCAAGGTATCCTATGGGTGCCCCTTGGTCGATACTCCCTCCCTCCCACCCCACACACAACATTATTGTTTGTTGATTATATATCAACAAACACAACGTGAAATTAATTGATAGCAACATCAATGCATTTTAGTAGTATCAAAAAAAGCTATTCTTCAAAATATATAAGAAATACAGCTAATTTTGTATCAAATCAATTTGAATAATGCCTTGGGACGTAAAATATGGCTAAACATGTCATGGTACTTTCGATACTAATCTAATCAGGTACACGGCAGTTAAAACAAATTTAGAAGTTTCCAAGACACGCAACAAATCTGTTTAGAGCGAAATGTGCTGTGTATTCAGCTATACTTTAGACGATCGTGTCTATAACAAATTAGCATAGAACAAGCTAATGTTACTAATGAGCGAAATTGCAGCGAACAGAAGGTAGGACAATTATCTTAGCCTAGATATTGAGCTTAGCCAAGCTTGGCAAGAAATCTTTGCTTTGTGTTGCTGGTGAAATCATTGTCTTCAGGAAATAAAACTTTAGCGGTAGGTCTGGTAGATGGATATTTTCTGACGTTTTGTGAGCTGGGTGGGGGAAGAGGGGGTTGGGAGTGATTAGTGGATTTGCTGACATTAATGTCTTGTGATTATTGCAGCAGTCGTGATACACGAACGAAGTGAAGTTTTAAATCTGATTCTCAGGAGATAAGAACATATAAATTCAAAGAAAAAAAATAGAACACAACGTGCATCTAAATTATAGATAAACTAAAGCTGGCTTAAAGTTCAGTGTTGATATCAGGTGATTCACTTAATTGGGTTGTTCTGTTCTCTGTAAGATTGGTGTTAATCATACATTGTAGAAATATTTGCTTTTGAGTTTGCTTTTGCTCCAAGAAATAGCATCCACATCTATTAAAAATTCACATCTCCCACTTTCTGTCCTTCCAATTAATGCTGGCCTCGAAATAGTGCTGAGTTGTCTGTTATGACGTAAGTTTGCATACGTAGTGTTGACGGCACACATGACACGGCCAGATGCAGATATTGACCAAGACATTTGATTAAAGACGATTTAAAGCTAGATAAAAGTTACACAAGAAAGTAAGAAACAGTTAGAAGGTGTTAGCTCTGTGTGTTAAATAAGAGTTTCGAAATAGCGCTGAGATATCTGTTAGTAACTCGAGTTTTCTGACCTTTGATCTTTAAACCCCAAAAACAATTATTCTATGCCCAATCCCACAATCCCAATCAGACATTAAACAGGAAGGTGACAACTAGACAGTTTTAACTCTCGCGAGCCTCACTCGACTGGATGTCGACATAGGGCGTCCGTTGATTGGGGGGGGGGGGACTAAATGTCGACATACGGCGTCGGTTGATACGGGGAGAGACCAAATGTCGGGTCCGGCTATTATTTCCTGATCACGTGATGAGGGTTGTCGGGGACTGTTGGTGCTGGGGGCTCCTGGGACAATTTAAGAACTGTTGACTCAATTCACGGAGTGTCTGCCATGAAAAGTGTTGGGGGGTAGGGGGGTTGAGTGAGGGGGGTAGGGTAGGGTGAGTAAGTCGTACGGTGGTTGTGTCAACAGGTGATTACTGTGTCTCAAGGTGTCAAGTTTTAATGTCACTAAAAAAATGGGATTTGTAATGTCGAAAGGTCGATTAAAAAGGTAAAGTTGTGACGACGAAAGTTCGTTAAAAAAAGTCAATTTGTGATGTCGATAGGTCCTTTCCAAGTCAAGGTGTGATGTCGAAAGGTCGTTTATAGATCAAGTTATAATGTCGAAAGTTCGTTAAAAAATTAAATTTGTCATGTCGGAAAGTCGTTTTAAAAAAAAAGGCGTTTTACCATCGGGTATTAATGGTGGAGGATAGCCGTAATGTTTTAAGTTTGTTTTACCTTCGGTCAGTAATTGTGGAATGTCGTTTAACCGTAACCTTAGAAGTATTGTCAAAAGGTGCTTCAACCATCCTATGTGTAATGTTGAAAAGCTGCTCTCCCTTCATGCAGTAACATCGGACCGGGGTTTAACCGTTGGCCAAGTATGTAGGAGGTCGGGTTACTGTTGCCAATCGAACATTTTAATAGGATAAAAGCGGTTTGAGCCGTTGGACAGAGAAATAGTTCCGATCAGTGCTAATTGGCAAAATCCGTTTACACCTTGTCGACATTGTATGTACACGTTTTTCTTTTATCAAATTCTGGTGTGGATATTTGGAGGGAAATACAACTGTTCTATACTGCACTATGAAATAGTATTTCAGCAAATGTGTTATTGCAGATAAAAATAAAAGTCCATTTAAAATTAACTCTGCACGATATTGAATGAATACAAATATGGCAGCTATAGCTTAAGGTTTACACACGTGGAACATGGAATTATGTGTGGTTGATGACAAATGCAGATTTTCAGCTAATGATAGAAACAGTAATTTGCTTCTAAGCTCGTCTCAATATGTCTGATATATGTTTAGATCTCTTGGTCATTTTTATGTTAATTTTTTTTAGTTCAGTCTTCTGTCAATCTTTAGTAGTCAGTATTGTTCAATATTTGTCAGTCTTTATGTTTCTATATGTGTCTATAACAGCGAATGTATATATTCATATTGTTTATTTGAGTCTCTGGGTTGACATAAAACACTGTCAATATTGTCTGTTTTGCCTATGTTAGTCAATATTGCCTATATTTTTCATTACATAGTCACCGTTAGACACTCTTTTTCTTACTTTTTTTTGTTCTTAGTTGTTATCTTGCACGAGACTTTATCTAACACAACTGTTACGTAACAACATGTTCAGCGCCATGTAGACCGTTGACTCCGATTTCAGCCTGTTTTACTTTTTGGATTTGCTTCCACAGCTTTTGTCCAACTGCATTCAAACTACTAGAAGGTTGCTGTCGCCAACTATCGAACCTCATCCTACTGAGAGTTCGAACCTGGGACATATCGGTTTGACAACGATGCCCCTACCAGCCCGACCACGCCGACCCCGTCAGTCATTGTCTATTTTAGCCTCTTCTAATATGTTTGTGTTTGTCTGTCCCCATCACGAAATGTACTTTACGATTTAGTCAAAACCACGGCCTGTTATCCTGACATCAGACATTGTAGGACACCCCATAGACGGGCCCTATCTCGGCCACTCTAGACAGCTTTGATTTAATTAACTGGGATAGCATGGGAGGGGACAGTGTCATGTTGAAAGAGGAGGGGTGGGTGGAGTTTTAAGCAAAATTTGTGCCTGAGGCTAAATGCACGAGGGAGGAGGGGAGGGGGGGGGGCATCAGTGTGTGTAACGGAAGTGATGGAGGATCGGAGTTCTGAAAATAAAATTTAAAAAAAAAATGATCCAGAAATATTGAAGTTAGCTTTCACGATTGTATTGAATTTCCATGCTCTCAAAGAAAGGGGTTTCGGATATTTAGGGAAGATAGAGCACAGTTGTAAGAAATAAAACATACAAAAGCAAGGCAACTGGCTAATCTGAACAATATAGCATTACAAGTAATATGCCTGTATTCGATGGTACTAATATTACTGGTTTATCTACTAAACACCTAACGACGGTCCTCACTCAGGACCTATCCTTGACCCTATTCATAGCCAGTGATCCTAATCCTAATCTTAATCTCAACCACAATAGCTATGTATTTTTAACGCCCTGGGATTTGACGTAAAATCTGTCTTTGTCAATAGTAGCTTCTGTTTGAAGTTAGCTGCACATAATGCATTGACGAGGTTTTATAGAAAAAAGCAACAACATTTTTCTGTCTGTTGATTAATTACCCTTTTGCCTTACCCCCCAATCTCAACCCCACCCCATCTGCACAAGTTTCACGCCCCTAATACAGTATACCCCACCCATATATATATATATATATATATATATATATATATATATATATATATATATATATATATATATATATATATATATATATATATATATATATATATATATATATATATATATATATATATATGCGCCCCTCCCCATCAACCATTCAAACCTCTCCTTTAGTTTAGCTACATTTGTCGTTCAAACAAATCCGAGCACAATTTCCTTTTATGTTGCTTTAACACCCCACATCACTCCCCCCGACCCCACCCCTTTCCACGCTGGTACGAGGCTTCGATTTCACAACCTTCGATCCTGCCGATTGATACATCGATTCGACCAATCTCACTCGTGAAATCCGAGCTACAAGGTCAACATTGCCAGGCAAGTGCAAGGCTGGCGTCACGTAAGGGATCCTTATCACGTGACAGATACAATCACGTGACGTGACAGAGTTACCGTGACAGAAATCACGACGTGACTATTACCATGACGTGATAAGTACCTCGACGTGATTAGTAATATGAAGTGCTTATTGCTACGGCTAGACAGAATTGTACACCATGACTAGCAAACCAGCCCGCGTAAATGTTACTATAATCTCTGGGAAGTCTGACATTTGGCAACATTCATCGCACAATTTCAGGGTTCGAATCTTTTGCATCGGACTGTTCACCCACACAGCCATTCTACTACCCAACCACCAGTGTTTCCCTTCATACTTTTTTCTCCGGGGAAACACTTGAAACACTTGAAATTTTCGGGGGGCGGAGACAACTTTCCGGGGAGGGGGGCAATTTTAAAAATAAATATCTTCTATGTAAATTCCATTTCTGTAGGGTGGGGGGTTGGGGTGGGGGCGGTGGACTTTCTTCGGGTGGGGTGGGTGGCTGAGACCCACCGTAGAGATGCCTGGAAGAAACTGCATTCAACGCATAATTTCAGGATTCGAATCTTTTGCATCGGACTGTTCACCCCCACACTGCCACCCTACTACCCAGCCACCCCCGCCCCCATCGTCTAAGAATTGCAATACAAGCCCCCATTACTCATGTTGTCATTGATTTAGACCTAGTTGATTGGAGCTTAAAAAAAAGACTTTAAAAATCAGCCAACTTTGTCATTTGGACTGTTTAGCCGTCACTCGTTTTTCGTCAAAGGCCGCCTCAATTTTGAAAACTCGAAATTAAAACAAACCCGAATTAAATATCCTCCCCGCTCAAAGCACGCGAAGACAAAATTTTAAATATTCCACCTGTGATTTTTTTCTGTGTTGACATTCAACTTTCGCGGCAGATTAATGAGAAAAAATGCGATAATTTGGCCGGGAAAAATTCAATTTGAAACGGCTTCGTCAAGTTGAAATGAAATTTGGCGAAGTTTTTGCCTGCCCCGGTCAAACCTAACAGGCTGTCATTTAGCTGCAGCGTTCTAACTAGCTGATGTCATTTAGCTGCAGCATTCTAACTAGCTGGTGTCATTTAGCTGCAGCGTTCTAACTAGTTGATGTCATTTAGCTGCAGCGTTCTAACTAGCTGATGTCATTTAGCTGCAGCGTTCTAACTAGCTGATGTCATTTAGCTGCAGCATTCTAACTAGCTGGTGTCATTTAGCTGCAGCGTTCTAAGTAGCTGATGTCATTTAGCTGAAGCGTTCTAACTAGCTGATGTCATTTAGCTGCAGCGTCCTAACTATCTGATGTCATTTAGCTGCACCGTTCTAACTAGCTGATGTCATTTAGCTGCCGCATTCTAACTAATTGATGTCATTTAGCTGCAGCGTTCTAACTAGGTGATGTCATTTAGCTGCAGCGTTCTAACTAGCTGATGTCATTTAGCTGAAGCGTTCTAACTAGCTGATGTCATTTAGCTGCAGCGTCCTAACTATCTGATGTCATTTAGCTGCACCGTTCTAACTAGCTGATGTCATTTAGCTGCCGCGTTCTAACTAATTGATGTCATTTAGCTGCAGCGTTCTAACTAGGTGATGTCATTTAGCTGCAGCGTTCTAACTAGCTGGTGTCATTTAGCTGAAGCGTTCTAACTAGCTGATGTCATTTAGCTGCAGCGTCCTAACTATCTGATGTCATTTAGCTGCAGCGTTCTAACTAGCTGATGTAATTTAGCAGCACTTTCCTAACTAGTCGTCAGCTTTGATGATTATCGCTAACTTGATGTATTGGTATCGATACTTGTGTTTAGCGCTAAATGGGTTAATTGTGTCAGGTCGGACACATTGACAGTCTGTGAAACTTTTTAAAGTCGGGCTAGATAATCCAGGGAAAACAGAATCATGTTTGTGATATTTAGGTGACCTAAGTGAAATAGTTGATGTCTTTGATTACAGTTTAATAGTTGAGGTCTTAGTGAACTTAATGAAATAGCTCGATGTCTTTGACCTAAAAAAATAGTTGAGGTCAATGCGACCTAAGTGTAATTGTAGAGGTCTTTGACCTTAGTTTAATAGTTGAGGTCTTTGTGTAAAATAGTAAAATAGTTGGTCTCTGTGACCTTAGTGAGATAGTTTGAGGTCTTTGTGACCTTAGTGAAACAGTTTAAGGTCTTTGTGACCTTAGTGAAATAGTTTAAGGTCTTTGTGACCTTAGTGAAATAGTATAAGGTCTTTGTGACCTTAGTGAAATAGTTTAAGGTCTTTGTGACCTTAGTGAAATAGTTTGAGGTCTTTGTGACCTTAGTGAAATAGTTTAAGGTCTTTGTGACCTTAGTGAAATAGTTTAAGGTCTTTGTGACCTTAGTGAAATAGTTTGAGGACCTTAGTGAAATAGTTTGAGGTCTTTGTGACCTTAGTGAAATAGTTTGAGGTCTTCGTGCTTCTGTTGACATTGTTCGAGTTACTCGAGAGGTAAATGACATTTTTCAAAGTCTTTGAGACTTTCATGACTTTACTGTCTTCTATATTTTAGTGGCAGCTAAGTGGTTTTTTACTGTTTAGTTACAATGTTCGAGGTCTTAGTGATATTAGTGAACTTCGAACCCTCAACCCTTATAGGACCATCATCATTTCGTGAAAGATCAGATGTACATCATTGGACTAGATTGATCTCTTTGTAAAGTATGAAAGTACTCAGTGCGTACGCAGATGACAGAGGTGTACTTATTTGTGCACTTATTAACATTAGTTTTCTCATGACCTATTTGATATTTTAGAAATTGTTTATGACCTTCGTGACCTTGAAGGAGATGACCAACCATTACATGCAAATGTACAGGAATTTAAATTTATATTTCAACTTCAAACAAAAAATACGAATTTCACTAGAGAAAAAAAATCTTCCCAAGCACTGATTGTGTCCTGATGAAGTCTATTTGTTGCTGCAAATGTTTTTGTTAGCAGAGCTACCAGCGAAACGAAATCAAATTACAGCTGGATTGCATTTTACCAAGTACGATTGCATCGCACCAAGTTTAGAGTTCGCGGAAACCACGGAAAAAAAATTCTCGAAGTTTTACATGAAGACTGTCTGGACGTCCGGAACCTTTCAACCAACCAATTTACTGATGACTACGTTGTACATAAAAAAGCAATTGTTGGTTGATTTATATTTTTGCTAGAGACAGAAAATACAGAAATAATTATCCCAGTCGTGTGTATACATTTATTCACAATATGTGAAATCAGCTTTTGTTTATTTCTTGTGTAAATAAAAGTTAGTAAATCTCATGAATGGTGCAAATAAGGATAATAATTTCATTTTAGGTCGCTGTTGAATTCTTTATTTTAAAATAATTATATTGTAAAGCATCGGATTCAATTCATAAAATACATCTACGTTTTGATTAATAGTCTAACCTTGTTTGTTGAAGAAACATTATGAAAACAAAAGTACGCGAATATTAAAATCGACTACCGTCCATTAAGGTAAGTGTTGGCCACGTAAAATATTAGTGTATTCCAGTGAAACATTAGTATCGTCCAGAACAACATTAGTATCGTCCTGTAAAACACGAGTATCGTCCAGTAAAACACTAGAAGCGCAGTGTTTCTTCCAGACTTTTTTCTCCGGGGGGGGGGGGGGCACTTGAAATTTTCGGGGGGGGGGGGGGACGGTAGACTTTCTTCGGGGGGGGGGGGGGGGCGGACACTGTTAAAGTATATATTTTCTATTTAAATTATATAAATTTCATTTCGTTCGGGGGGGGGGGGCGGTAAAAAATTTTCGGGGGGGGGCTTCGCCCCCTCGATGAGATGCCTGGAATAAACTCTGTAGAAGCGTCCAGTAAAACAGTATCTTCCAGTAAAACATAAGTATCGTTCAGTAAAACATGAGTATCGCCCAGTAAAACATGAGTATCGCCCAGTACAACATTAGTATCGTCCAGTAAAACATTAGTATCGTCCAGTAAAACATTAGTATCGCCCCGTACAACATTAGTATCGCCCATTAAAACATTAGTATCGCCCATTAAAAGATTAATATCGTCCAGTAAACATTAGTATCGTTCAGTAAACATTAGTATCGTCTACCGACTGGGGTTGGTATGGTCACTTCGACAAAGCGTATTGTGACTACATCGAAAAGTCCCGAGTTCGAGCCCCTGTACAAATGAGGCTCGCTAGCTGCTGACAGCGTCACATTAACGAGTGAATCACAGGATCTAAAAATATGACATCATAAGCTACCGTATCTTTCATTAAACGCGCTTCGTCATGTCCTTTCTTTCTTTAATAACGACGTTGTTTTTTTTCTCTTTCTTAAACGAATGTTTCTTTTCTTTTTTACTTCCGGCAAGCTGAAACCGGAAGCCGGAACTTGGGTTCCAGGCTTTAGTGTTGTCACAGAACTTTGAAAATGTACACGTCACAAAAGTGCTTCAAAATGTATGCCCCCCCCCCCCCCACCCCCAACCCCGGAACACAATGTCTGAAAGAAACCGTAAAACAGAATAAGGTTCACAACATGTATAGACTATAGTCAACATAAGACAGTTAATCAGCTTTAACTACAATGCAAGAAAGTCCTAATATCCAACTAATAAAAAAAAAAAACGGTCCATACAGTTAAACCGTCGTTGTAATGACATGAGCTTGTACAGTGCACATAGTTTTTATTAGTAGCCAGATAAATACAGTGCGAATTCTCTGAAAAGCAATTTTTTTTTAGTTAGTTAGGAAGAACCAAATAATGCAATGTTTATTTAATCAGAAATGAGTTTAAATTAATTTAGTCAGATGTATGGATTAACAAAGTCAGATTTCGTCTTAAATAAGTCAAACTATAGGTTTGATTATTTGAAGATGAAATCGTTAGATATAAATTACAAAGAAATCAGAGTTGCCGATAGCATTATAAACATTCAATTACTGTCATCACTATAACGATCGGGTGTAAACAAACCTTAAAAACTTTAAGCTTCACACTGGCAAAAGTCTGCTACAGTTTCGAAAACCTTTCATGCAATGATATAATGTATGATGCCAAATATCGATTACAGAATACGAAACTAAAAGCACAAGAACAGCAAGCAGGTTTGGTTTTTGATGAACATTACAACAAGGTGATGTGTTATTTATATGAGGCAAAACTGTAAGGCGATGATTGTCCAAACAAAAGTAGAAGTTCATCTGTGTTTTATAAACTTGGTATAAGGATTGGTTAAGTGTTCATGCTAATGACTAGCTGTCCTTAATTTCTCCAACCAAATCTATGCATTGGTTAAGTGTTCATGAGAATAACTAGCTGTCCTTATCTTCCCCAACCAAATCGTACACAGTAAGAGGGGAATGGGAAATTGGACTTAGGACTCGAAACTCTCAGAGTTTTTCGTGTTAGAGATCACGCGTTCTAACCCTCGACCATGTAGTTCGAATTCTAAAAAAACATCCCAGATTAGTCTATTGTAATACGTTAGGAAAATGGCATCGCATGTGTCATGTCATGCATACATGTCATACCGCCATCAAAACAGTCCATTCACCCCTACGCCCCACAACACACATACATACAGAGTGTTTTACGATGACATATTTCGTGTGTCTACATCCATATTGCAATATTATGTCCAAAGTTATACATGTATATATATACATATATATATACATATATACTATATATATATATATATATATATATATATATATATATATATATATATATATATATATATATATATATATATATATATATATATATATATATATATATATATATATATATATATATATATATATATATATATATATATATATATATATATATATATATATAAAACATGAATAACATATACATAAAATAATTGTGCGTAGGAATGTCTACTAACGCCGTATCAAAACATTACAATGTCATATGTCACTCTTTATGTCATACATTATCATGTCTGGGGTTCTCTGACTTAGAGTGGCGTCATGCGTCACTGACTAGAGTTGTAAACATATGCAGATCGAAACGTTTACACCACTGCCTACAACAGCATGGTTCCGCTTGAGCGCACCGAACAAGGAACACACCAATGAAACCGTGTTTGAATGTATGTAAGTGTACAAAAACCTGCCGTTTGACATCGCTCGTCACTTAGTTCTAGACCTGACGCCATTCATCTGCCTGTGTTCTGAGTTTTGTAAAGGCTCTTAAATACCATGACACTATACAGAAATAAGAATTGCAAAGGTCACGTCACGACGTACATGTTTAAATATGGGCCAATGAAAGGAATCTTTACGCAGTAGTTCTCAACCTGGGTTCGATCGAATCCCCGAATAATAGGGGTTCGATGAGTCAGTCTCGGGGGTTCGATGAGTAAGTCTCGGGGGTTCGATGAGTCAGTCTCGGGGGTTCGACGACACCCAAACGACTCATATGTTTTAGGATCGGATTTTATCAAAACGGGCGATAAAACTATTAAAAAGGGTTCGGTAGATGCGCATATGAAATATGGGGTTCGGTATCTCCAAAAAGGTTAAGATCTACTGCTTTAGGGGAAGAGGACGGAGCAGTGGTGGATTTAGGCCTGGCGACAGCGCATATGTAAGTTGTATAGTGGGGGGGGGGTGTCAATGCCGTAGGTGTTGTATGATAGTCCAAAAGTTGCGTCATGCAATGTCGATAGTATGGCTTAAGTACTGATCGGATTAAAGGGATTATCTCGTTAGTTTGGAGATTTGATGATCGCGAGAGGTGAATGGTGAAACGTTTAGTTCAGTGAAACAAGTAAATTACCCTAACACCGGTTACAAATAACCAAAGTGAACCTATTAGAAGATAATACTTTGTTCAGAGGCCGACTCAACTCTAAACTAGACCTAACCCTAACACAAAGAGCTTGAATCTAAATCTAACAATGACCCTCTGTCAGTTCTTTAACCTGAATCCTAAACAACTTGCTACTATCGATGATGTTAGGGAAAATATGAGAAATTATATTTCTATGTGTTTTTTTTTTTTAAGGAATAGATGAATTATTTTATTTTTTACTGTTTAGTGAATTCTGCAAAAGTACTTTTAATAGTATACTGCAAGCAAACTATACAGTTGACTGCAAGGATACTGTAAGGTTTACCTCAAGCATACTGTATATTTTATTGTAAAGTAGAGCCAACCTTTTACAACCATTATCTGTCCAACCTAAAATACCAAGACACCAAAAAACCGACGCCATTTTTCTCAACAGAACCCGCCTATAAACAGCAACGCCATCCAAACATCCCGAAAAAAAAAACATTTACAATTGCATCGAATTTTTTTTTAAAATTAAAGTTAGGACAAACATCACTGTCAAGCAGCCGGTGGCCATTTTTAGCTACACATTTAATGCTGACGTAGAGCACAATGCCCCGGGACACGGCGGGGGCGTGCGGACAGTAAATGGCGGCCATTTTGAAAGGGAACAACATGAAAAATAAATGGCGTCTGAAAGGCGGGTCACGACGCAGGCAAATCTGCAATGGTTTTTATTTTAAACTAGCAATTGCAGATATTGTGTGTGTGCATAAGCAAAGACAGCTGGTCTTTATCCTGTGCTGTGTGTACACACTGTGTTGTGTGGGTTTTTTGTGTGTTTTAGGCCATTGATAAAAATAACAAAATCAAATATAGGCTTACATATATATTTCAGGACAATCTTTGACCTCCCTGCACTTTCCTCGAAGCCAATGCTCAACATAGAAACTCAAAATTATTAAATAGCATAGGATTTTTTAAAAAAAGTATGTAGATCTTATTAATGTTTTAGAGAATGTTAAAAAAAATTATAGAATGATACATAATTTAACCTTAAAACATTCAGACCCTACAACTAAATTAACTTGAATTTTTAAAAACCCTTTCAAGCCGTAATTTTTAAAACTGATTTTTACAAGCTTTTCCTTAAAACAATGTAAGCTTTATAGATCAATACAAATAATTAATAATAACACATATATTTCTCAATGTACGTGCAATACTTTGATATTATTAAGTTTTAATTTTTAAACGTTTCGTATCTACATTTTGACATTCTCAATTTTTTTCATTAAACTTCAGAAAGTTCGTTTTTAACAAGTCAAGAGTTTATCAAAACCCTAGTTGGGTGATAAAAAAGTTTATTTCGGTAGCCAAACTTTTTCAGATCATCCAAGTAAAGTTGTTAAAAAATGTCAAAATATATTTAGTCATCTGACATACGTCCATGTATGTTTGGTCCTTTTAAGAAAAAATCTGCCGCTTACTAACTGTTAATTTTACAAGATCACTTCAGTTTTGATTTTGTAAATCCATTGCTTCGCTGAAGTTCTGCATAGTTTTAAAACTACAATACAAAAGTAGAAATAATCGGATCGGATTGCTTACTTGCAAATTCTAGACTCTCAACTCACACACACCACACACACACACACAAAACACACCCACCAACATAAAACAAGCACACACACACACAATATATATATATATATATATATATATATATATATATATATATATATATATATTATATATATATTATATATATATATTATATATATATTATATATATATATATATTTATATATATATATATATATATATATATATATATATATATATATATATGATATCTGTGCAGCCATTCGTGACCCGCTAGACTCCTGTGGCACCGATTCTCGAGCCAAACCAAAGTCGCCCAAGCAAATGTCAGGCACCAAATCAAACCTGTGTCGTCATCCGCATGTTGTGCCACCATATTTGCATTCCGCCAGGGGAAACAACTGATCCTGAACAATCAAGGGAGATAATTGTCCGGGCTATTTTTTTATTCTCCCTCCTGTAGTGTTACACGTTTTTGGGGGAGTGATAAAACGAATTAAGCTCATGATGGTCTCGTTCAAATGAATGGTGTCATGCGTATTGTGGTTGGGGTAAAGGTTAATGAATTTTGTGCGTATTTCGGGTTCAAGGATCGATAATTAATAAAACAATCAATATGCATTGACGTTCTTCTAATCGATACATACTTTGCTGTTGGTTCATTATTATACATCTGTAGCACTGTACAAATATACACCACGAAAAACTTCGGAATATAGAAGCAAACAAACATGGGCGTTCAATTCTATACTGAATATACACGAATAAACACTATATAACAAAGTGCAAGTATATATATATATATATATATATATATATATATATATATATATATATATATATATATATATATATATATATAAACTAAAACATTTCACAATTCAATAGAAAGATCAATATGAATATAACCTTTTGAATTATTTATAGCCAATAAACAAACACCATTTTGTGACATGTCGAAACGATAAAACACTGGCCTATCTAGACAATAGCATTCCATCTATTTACGTTGTGTTTGTTCTAATATATTACGTCATCGCCAAGTGCGCTTATTTTTTTGTGTGTTTCTTCATTCACCTGTCTACGTATAAGATTCTAATCTAATTAAGGCATATGACATTTACTCATAATTTAATTTCTCATAACATGTCATGCATGTCAAGTGAAACGCAACGGACATATTTAATTACACGTTTTTTGTTTCCGCGGATGTGAAGTGTAGCGTAGGGAAGTGTAAGAAAGACGTAGTTTTTTATCGTCTGCTACAATATTCATGTCCAGAATTACTGCTTAGAGCAAGTTGCGTCACATTGCGGGGGTGAGGGATAAGAACCGCAACAAGTGACACCATCCAAAGCGAAATATTGCTAATTTTAAATTTAAAAGTCCTCTTGCTCCCATTAGTTTAGCAACTATAATAAAGATTTTTCCTTAATTAGTCTTAGTTAACACCACCAAACGTGGTGACACCAAAATAAAATATTGGCAATATTTATAAAAAAAAATTTCTTCGATTAGTTTAGCAACTCTAATAATGCTATATACTTTAATAGTTATAGTTGACACAGTCCAAGATGTGCGGGGGGGGGTGGAGGTGGTGAAATCAGAGCTCCTTTGATTTTAGTCTAACTTACACGTAGTTGTTGGTGAAAAGTGGTGGGGATGACATCCTGATGACAAGCTGGTGATACGCTGGTAACACCCATTGGCACCCTGGTCACACTGGTGACACCCTGGGTTACCACACCAGTTGTCACCCGACCTATTGACTCCACTGCAGACTAGCTAACACCGTCCACATCTGTTGTATGGACTACAGCAACGTTGTAAATGTGCTACAATTTACAGGCTTCTAAGTACAACAGCCCCGCTGGTGCAAAATCCACCATTAAATACATACACACATATAGCAATGTATGACAACATGAAATATAGACAACTGTAGATACACACTATATAACAAGTAATCAAACCAATCTTTTTGTCAGCAATTGTATGAGATCACATTTTTTCCAAAAAAAAAACCATACAAAAAAAACAGCAACCACTGTTGCTAACAATAGAACGAATCAACATACAGATCTTTGTTTGTTAATGCCATAAGTTCTAGAAAACTGGATGATCTATATCAGCAAAGTATCTTTATTTGTGGTACTTCTGCAAGGAGTGTGTTTTAAAATACACAATTACATTAACAACTAATTTCGGCTATTTTTCTAGAGCCTGAACAATTATGATTTTAAAAATCTGGTATTTCGACTGTTTTAACTACTTCCTTGTTGGTTTGTCAACACAGCTTACAGCGAGTTACACGAAATGGGGGACATTGTGTACATAATATGTGAAGTGCTCCGGCATAACAATGTTTGCCGATACTTGAGCATGCGCAGTAGTAATGAACTGTGATTGGTTCGTCACAAATCACGTGCGTTTTGCACGGGGCTCAAGGCTTGAAACTGTTTTATCAGTTCAAAAATCCAAATTGTGTTGTTTTGTTGTAAATGGTTGATCGATGAGCAATGTATTTACGGAAATTTCAAAGTAAAAAAAAATGTGTTTAGTTTACTATTTATAGCCTACTTTAAATATGTTGTATTTTGCACTCTACAATTAAATGTAGACGATATATATATAAATAAATAAATAAATAAATAAATAAATATATATATATATATATATATATATATATATATATATATATATATATATATATATATAGCCTACTTTAAATATGTTGTATTTTGCACTCTACAATTAAATGTAGACGATATATATATAAATAAATAAATAAATATATAAATATATATATATATATATATATATATATATATATATATATATATATATATATATATATATATATATATATGTCTGTGTGTCTGTATGTGTGTGTGTTTATGCGCGCGTATGTGTGTATGTGTGTGTATGCATTATGTTTCTCTAGGTAGAGAGCATAGGAAACATCCAAGCTACAGTAGAGGCTGACGACATGCTGATGATGAAATAATCAAAACAAAACCGTAACAGGTTTGGCCACTCTCTCAAGGACAAAACAGCCAGCATATCAAGATAGGCTCTAGAAAAACAAAAATGCACACGACAAAGTAGTTCGACAGACCAAGAAGTAGAAACGTGACATGGATGAAGTCGAGTTACAACTTGAGACAGTTAGTGAGGCATGCTGGGATATCTATCTTTAGCTCTACTTCATGCTCGCCTAACATGCCGCTATATTACATCAAGATAACCCCACCCCACACACTCTTACCATGACAACGATTATCTAGAAACTCTTCGATGGTCCTTCAAACCAAATTTTATTCTTGCTTAGCAAGGCAACGTTTTCCCATAAATCTATGAAGGCTAACCTCACCATACTCAGAATGCTTATCTCTGTTGTATCTGATTCCCTATAACTCTGCCCGTACCACAACCTACCTCACCAAATCATTACCTCAGCCTACCTCACCAAATCATTACCTCAGCCTATCTCACCATACCCGTATCCCCCTCCCATTTGTACACCACTAGATAGTCCAGCTCTACCTCCCAACACACGAGGAAGTTCTTGACAACTCATCCATACTCTCCATGAGTCATTGAACCCAGTGGTTCTCAACTCTTGCAAGTAAAGTACCCGCTCACATAGTATATTAAAAACACCATAACCCTTCACACTATCGACCACACCATCATTATCTAGTCCAAGACATTATAATGACAATTGAACCTCAAATTGTTGCAAATTACCATGATATGCTAATTGTGGAAAAAATAAAACATACTTTAATGTTATATTATTGTATGTGAAAATCCCTTGATTGTTTTAGACAAATAGTAAACTGTTCATTTGATCTCTACCAAAGTTACTAGTAACATGGCCCTAGTTCACTGAATCGCTACCAAAGTTACTAGTAACATGGTCCTATGTTCACTGAATCGCTTCCAAAGTTACTAGTAACATAGTCCTATGTTCACTGAATCGCTTCCAAAGTTACTAGTAACATGGTCTTATTCTTACTTAATCGCTTCCAAAGTTACTAGTAACATGGTCCTATGTTCACTGAATCGCTTCCAAAGTTACTAGTAACATGGTCTTATTCTTACTTAATCGCTACCAAAGTTACTAGTAACATGGTCCTATTCTCACTTAATGACTACCAAAGTTACTAGTAACATGGTCCTATTCTCACTGGATCGCTACCAAAGTTACTAGTAACATGGCGTTGTGTTCATTTAATTGCTACCAAAGCTACTAGTAACATGGTCCTATGTTCACTGAATCTCTACCAAAGCTACTAGTAACATGGTCCTATTCTCATTTGATCGCTACCAAAGTTACTAGTAACATGGTCCTATTCTCACTCGATCGTTACGACAGTTACTAGTAACATGGTATTATGCCATGGTTGAGTGGTCGAAGCGAATGAGTATACAATAATTTGCTCTCAACGATGCGAGCAGTAAATACGGTTATTAATGGGGAGTTTATATTAGAGAGATGCTACAATCTGTAAGCCTGGGGCAGGTATATTACGTCATGCAAGACCTAGTGTACAATATTTGGTGTACAATAGGTGGCGTACATGACATGTTGTACAAGGCGTTGTGTACCACAGGTTGGGTATAAGCTATGGCGTACAAGAAATGGAGTACATAAACGGTGTACAAGAGGTGTTGTACAATAGGTGTTGTACAAAAGCTGGTGTACGGTAGGTTGTGTGCTAGAGATTGTGTAAAGCGGGGTTGTACAAAGCGTTGTGTACAAAAACTAGTGTATGCGATGTAGTTTACAAGACGGGATGTTGTATACATGATATGGTATACAAGGCGTGGTGGACATGTGGTGCTCAATGTTGGATCCACAAATATTGGTTATACAAATCTTGAGTCTACAAGAGTTGATGCTACCTGTAAAAAGGATCCCGAGGTAACCTGTACTGATGTCTGTTTGTACACATACTGATTGTAATGTGTTTAAACCATCGACAAGAGTTTTAGAAATCTGGTTAGGAATATGTAGGTCTTTTAGCTTTAGATGCAGTAAGCCCTAGGTCCAGTAAGCTCTAGATGCAATAACCTTTAGACCAGTAACCTCTAGATGCAGTAAGCTCTAGATCAAATAAGCTCTGTACACTATATGCTCTGTATACGACAAGCTCGAAATTCAAGCTCTACAACAGGTAACATCTGTAAGATCTATATTCAGTTAATTCTAGAACTTTCAGAAGTGAAGAAGTCTGAAATCCAAAGACCCACAGCATTATCTATGACTTAAATACACAAATACACCAAATGCCACCTTAAACACTACTATCACAAAAACACAATGCCCTACTTAAAAAAAAAACATCACATTGTATTGTATAACATTACAGATAAGGTAAAGATTTTTTGTTAAAAAAAAAGCTTAATTTCAAGTTTCAAAAAAAATTTTTAAAGTATTTTCAAGCCAGAAATTAAAAACCAAGAAGTAAACGATATCCAACAATTAAATTCTGGGGAAAACACAAGCGTCGGACTAGGTTGAAGTAATTGCCTTCATCGACCGATGCATTACTTCAGAAGCCTGTCTTTACACGATGGCTTACGACTGTCTTGGAGGTGTACAGTGCCGGCCTTGATGTACTCACGTTGGATTAAACATAACACTGACGTCATAGATAAGTAGGGGTAAAAAGGCGCGTGATTTGGTCTGATGTAAACAATGCTACGTCACTGGTGTCTATTTTAGGAAACGCGAGAGTTCGTCACGTGAGGTGGAAAATTTAGGGTTAGAGGCTATGTAAAGAAAATTTTCTCGTGACTTAGTATTTGCAGATACTCTAGGTGGTGTTTATACTGGCTTTGTTAAAGTAAAAGCTATATCATACGTATATTTTTTTAAATTTAATTCGTATAATGAGATAATTAGAAGGTTAATCGTCTGCACGTGTTAGGGACTTAGGTGAAGTCTTATAAAACAATTGAGTCATTAGCGAAATCTCAATGTGAGAAATGAAATAAAAACTTTAACGACTTAAATTAACAGGGATACAACTAATAGCTAAATGTGAGTTTAATGGCTGTTCGTGATAAATCGCTGGGGTGGGGGATGTGAGGTGGGGGTTATTTAAAGAGAAAGATGAATGTGAGTGTTGCTAATTATGTTTACAAATGCTTATTGTGCTGATTTGATGAACAAATTGCAATGTAGAGCTGACTTCTTTGATGCAATGATGTCTAGTGCTGACTCCACGATGTACATTTATGTATTGCTGACTCCCTGATGTACATATGTGTAGTGCTGACTCCACGATGTACATATATGTAGTGCTGACTCCACGATGTACATATGTGTAGTGCTGACTCCACGATGTACATATGTGTAGTGCTGACTCCACGATGTACATATGTGTAGTGCTGACTCCACGATGTACTCATGTGTAGTGTTGACTCCACTATGCAATGATATGTCATGCTGACTCCATGATGGAAAGATGTTTACTGCTGAATCCATGATGCAATGATATGTAGTGTTAACTCTTTGAGAAAAAAAATCGCTATCTCGCTCTAATAGATCATCTTAATTAAACCCCGACATTATTAAATACGACATTTTTTTTCTATTTGTCCTCCTACGACATTTCCATTCCAACTATTCGATGAGAAGTTAATGGATTCAATTATTCAAAAAGACAAAACTAATTACAAATATGTTGATTAGGGTGTTCCTGTTAGCGTGTCGGGGTCGAATAGGATTCAACATCAAATATTTACAGCTTGCTTAGCACTAAAGAAATGATTGGACAACATTTGAAAAACTTATCTTTTGAACTTATTAGAATTCGAGGTTTCTAAAAGTTTATTAATAAAGACTACTAAATCAGGCTGGGTTGTCGAAAGTTAGAGTTCACAAATACTAACCTGAAAGTCTAGAGTTCGGATACCGAGTGCGAGACAGTACAAAATTAATTCAGCTCCGATATGTATTTAAATAACATTAGAGAAAGTAGAACCGTCTGGAAGGATGCTACCCACACTATCCCCTATCTGCTATGGTCATTGAAACAGGTGAGTTCTAATTCAATTGTCCCAGGTAACTTTATAATTATCGTACTGTTTCTTATAATTTTACTTATAATAAAAGATTATTTACAAATAGACATTACTTTGTAAAAACAAGATATAAGTAAAGTATTTTATCACGCTAAAGCAGAATAGTGTTTGTCAAACAAAGAGAAATATTTTTTTTTGTTAGAAAGTTACTCGATTTTTAATTTCTTTCTTTTATTCTATTTTTGTGTTTCTTTTTTTTTTTTGTTTTTTTTTTTTGTTTTTTTTTCCTGTTTTTTTTTCTGTTTTTTTTTCCCAAGATGAAACGTTCGCCATGTAACATAACACAGCTGAAAACTGTTCTTGAAATACGATAATGGTAGTAAACAAGAAGCAATTTCTGAAGTTAGTTTCATATTTCACGGGGAGAGTTCAAATTGGAGGCGTTTTGCTGTATTATTTTGTCACTCCGTCAACCAATTGAATCCATTTCGCTTTGAAATAGTCGTGACGGGGAAAATGGCTAAGTTGTTTGAGAGATTTGTGTGAAAATTGTTGATAGCTGTATGTAGCACTGCCTGCTCTCTATACTTATCTGTCTATAGCTGTAGCTTCATAGCTGTAGCTTCATAGCTGTAGCTTCATAGCTGTAGCTGTGTCTTTATAGTCAAAGCTAGGATTGTGGATGTACCAGCACAGCTATAGCTGTGTCTTTGTAGCTATTTGTGTGTCTTTATATTTATGGCTTCACAGCTAGTCATATAAGTATATCTATAACGTTAAAGACACAGCTATGGCTTTTACAGATATTGCTGAAAGTTCTTGACAATTGGTTACCACGACAAGCGCAAAAGATAACGCAAATATTTTCAGCTGAGTCGGCTCAATGAGCTCACACTTAGTTCTTATAGGCCTATATCTCAAATCGGCAACTCGTTGAAAGCAATCTCAGCCGGGTTCAATCCTGGTACATGGGAGGCATCAGTCAACCCGATACTAGCCCTTCATCAAAGAAAACTGACAATCATAGATCAACTTTCCATCAAAAACCACGGACAACCATAGACCAGCCATCCATTAAATACCAACCCTAAACCAACCCTCCATTATAGAACACTGACAACCATATGCCAGCCGTCTATTACAGACCTATATCAACCATAGCTCAGCACTCATAAAAGATCAACCTATACCAAATCTCCATCAAAAACCAACCCTAAACCAACCCTATACCAACCCTCCACTAAAAACCAACCCTATACCAACCCTCCACCAAAAACCAACCCTATACCAACCCTCCACCAAAGACCAACCCTATAGCAACCCTCCACCAAAGACCAACCCTATACCAACCCTCCATCAAAGACCAACCCTATACTAACCCTCCACCAAAGACCAACCCTATACCAACCCTCCACCAAAGACCAACCCTATACTAACCCTCAACCAAAAACCAACCCTATACCAACCCTCCACCAAAGACCAACCCTATACTAACCCTCCACCAAAAAACAACCCTATACCAACCCTCCAACAATGATCACTGACAACCATTGACCAACCCTCCATCAAAGACCAATGACAACCATATAGCAACCGCTGCCAATCGACAACCGTCTCTGCCATCACGTCGCTCTTGAGACTCGCAGAGTCACGTGAACGCCTGCTAGTTCCCCGGCTAATCGCACAAACTCCAACCTGTTCAATTTGTGTCTACATAATGGCTGGGGTCTCACAGCACAGGAACGAACCCACGCAGGGAAATTAGGATTGTGTACTTCAATTGCAAGCAATTATCGGACATCTAAAATTGATGGTGAATCTCGTGCGTACTTGTATGAAAATCAATTTTAATAAATATATAAAGGCTATTATGTTACATTGAGGTATGCTTTGATTTCAACGGCATTGATTTTTTTTTTTAAATTGGAGCTTTAAATAGAACAAACATGACGATTATATGTGTTGTGGGTGAATGTTTGTGATGTGTGTGTGATGTTAGCTTTTGTGTGTGATAAATATTTTTTGGCAGAATGTACGTGTGTGTGTTAGTCGCTGGTGTATGTTTATGGGCGTGTATGTATGTTTGTGATATGTGTGTAAGTGTGTAAGTGTGTGCGTGTGCTTTTCCATTTCGTGTGTGTGTTAGTCTCAGATGTGTGTGACTATTATGAGTGTGTTAGTCTGTGGTGTGTGTATACGTGTATGTTTATGCTATATGTGTGTGTTTGTGATGAGTGTATGTGGGGTGTGTACTGTTTGAAATTAACATTCACAATGTTAATTTAGCGGACATCTTTACTCTTATAATCGTGTCTATCTTCAAATAAACAAAACCACAAAATCATACCCATAGAGACTCGATGTTTAAATCCCATAAAACAAAATGGATATGTATTAAACACATTCAAGCTCATGTAAACAACGTTTTATTTCCGGGTATCCGGAAATAAAACAGTCAAGGAAGTAAACACGGAAAAGCGACTTGGAGAAGGTTACAATAATGACGTGTAATCAAATAAAGAACTTGTACTCTATCTGCTGGAGAGTATGATGGAAGCACTAGACTCGTAGTGTATAAATAATGACATCGTTCTCTGTTAGAAATTTATTTGTTCAAAGATATTGTGGGCACGGCGACATTATACATATGTGTTTATATAAATAAACATGTATATATATACACACATGTATATATATATATATATATACATGTATATATATATAAACAGGTGTATATATATACATGTATATGTATATACATGTATATATATACATGTATATATATATATATATACATGTATATATACATGTATATATATACATGTATATATATACGGGTATATATATATATATATATATATATATATATATATATATATATATATATATATATATATATACGGGTATATATATATATATATATATATATATATATATATTTATTTATTTATATATATATATATATATATATATATATATATATATATATATATATATATATATATATATATATATATATATATATATATATATTAAATTGTCGATTTAAAAAAAGATTGTTGCAAGTGTTGAATACAAATTGAAGTTTTAATAATACATGTAGATTGGCAAAATAAAAGTACTGTTAAAAACTATGAAGGAAATGAATACGTAGACAAAGACAAGGATTTCGTTTAACGAAAGAAAAAAAAGAAAAACAAAAAAACTTACCGGTTGAGACCAGAGTAGACTTAGCGCAAACAGACACTGTAGCACTAGCGGCAGACGACAGACTCGGCCGGTTGATAGTTCTGCAACTGTTGGCATTTTGGCGGGAGATTTCGGTGGAGCAGGCGTCTTATCAGAATGGTCGTATGCAAGCGGTTTTACTTGAGACTCTTGGGGTTGAATGTTACAAATAAAATGTTCAACGAAGAATTGTATCTTGGTGTAGGTTTTAATTGCCTTGGAAAGTGTTAGTTGTGGTTCTATTGTTTCGTTTCTTGTAACTCTAGGCTTGGTTCACAATTTTATTTCACCTAATCTGAAAATTAAAACAATAAAACAATAAAATACTAGTACGTGTGTCAAGAGTAAAAAAGTTAAATGTGGATTTTTTTTATTTTTTTCTACAATCGTTGTAAGCAAAATAATTTTGGAAAGCCAGTGGACCCCATAGTAATTATGCAGTTTTTCATATTTGAGTTAAAAATCATAGCGTATGTTATTTAACTGAATCATTTTAAATAACACAATGCGCATAAACGACCTTACTCAGTTCTGGAAAACTCTACTGTCAACTAACTCCTTGAAAAAAAAATCAGTTTGCAAATTTAAGATAAACACACCTAAAAAAAAAGACTGTGTACCGAAAAGCAAAGTGTCATAAGCCCTAGTTTTAAGTATAAATTATGTCCGTCACATCACATTTCTCGAACTTTCTCTTTCTTCTTTTAGGGATTAATATTGCACTAAAATGACACACCCCTTCCCCCTCTATCTTTTCCTTCAATCGTTACGTCATACGCAGAAGATCCTTTAGGGATTTCAAGTTGAAATCATTGCGAAAAAAAACACAACGCCCACGTATGATTTAAAACCTTGATATGCAACTGCCCATTCTTTCTTAAACCACGACACGATAAACACATTTTTTAGTATCTATTTTAGGTTTAGATAGAGGTCAGCTGTGTTTAACGTTAGAGATCCGGGATGTTGAACAGATGAACTAAGGACAGCAACACAAACATGCGCGGACGTCCAAGTAATGCAGTTAGCTGTGACGAGTCCACGCGCAGTTGAGGTCTGGAAGATCGCACCGTGCAGTTTGGTGCGCTCTTTTCTTGTTGATAGAAGATCACACGGCGGTGTTTATTGCGCACCATTTTGTTTTTGGTAAATCGTCTGTACCCTGATTGACAGGAAAACTCTGGAAATTTTTGTCTAGGTTTTCAGGGAAGTTGGAATTTGCCCTAGTGGAAAAGGTCTAATGTTGACGCGTAGACTAAATGAAGCTACTTGTAACCTACACTTATTTTTCAGCTTGGTAAAACAAAATAAACAATATTTAATTTAATCGGTCTATACAACAGTTGAAGTAGAGTTTATCTTTTTCCTTGATTTTATACTGCTACACTTGTCTACGAAATCCTCGGTATCGTTAGCCCAGCCCCCCACATATTTTAGCTAGTTAAGTCTAGGCTTAGCTGAATAGAACGATTTAATGTTATGATTTAGGCTTTGTTTTAAGCCCATTTTATAAATTATGGGCAAGTTGTTGAGCATCGAACAATGGTACGAATATGTTGGGTACCCTTCAAAGAGTACATATGTCGTCAGAGAGTACCTCTGTAGTCAGAGTACCACTGAAGTCAAAGAGTACCTATATCCTCCAGCTCTAATGGGTACCCGTCAAACTAGTGAGCCGTCACTAACCAGCTCTGATGGTTACATGTCCTGTTCGAGCTTGTCACTGAGCACACCCAGCACTAATGGGTCCCCAGCAAGATTCGTGGAAATCTAAAGGAAGCTTGCTATAGCGCTGACCAGTGATTTTATTCATTGATATGCTGCAGTCATGAATTCTGAACAGCTCTACCTTTCTGCAGCTACTAATCTATGTAATAGCTCGACTCATCAAACAGAAAATAGCGAGACAACAACTGCGTTTTAACGCCACATTTGTTGTGAATATAACCATTAACTTTCTTTTCTTAGCGAACTTTGCATTTTCCTGCTTGTTAACTTCCAATATTGCATTATGTAAAATTAAACACCAATTTCCTTAGATTGAAAACTTGGAACAAATCACGATAAACACGAATATTTGTTATTTTTTTTTTCTGCTTAAAGAAATGAAACATAAAATTAAAGGGAATCGTAAAATAATTTGTGATTACGGAGCTAAGGATATTGAAATTTGTTAACACAATTATTTGCTCCGGTAGTCACGCAACATTGCAGGTTTTGTCATCAGCTGATTCAGGTTACGCATGAGAAAATGTGTGTACGCTGTATAATCGCGTATAACGGAATATATTGGATGTATCGAAGACATAACGTCACAGTTGAATAAACATGGACGGTTGTTTATTTATGAACCATTGCCCATTTATACAAATTCTTTGTGAATTGTTTCGAAAATATTGAAATGAGCTGTTGTTCTTTATGTAAATTTAGAATAATTGATTATCTCTGCGATCAGACCTTATCGACTATAGATTAAGATTATTGTACGAGAGATTAAGATTATTGTACAAGTAGGAACATTTATTTATCGCAGTTGTTCAGTTAAAGAAAGCAGCTCGCTCCTGATGTAGAACGTTACTAAGGTATAATAATTAGTATAATAATTAGTATAGCAATTAGTATAATAATTAGTACAGGATGAAGACGAAGCGTTGTTACTGTTGCTATGAAGAAACTGAACGGCTTAAATTTCTTTAAGCGGAACCAACGTAAAAGAAATTAAATGAGTTTACTGGAAAAAATTATTTTGTATCATAAGGTAAAACTGTGAGAGGGCGTGGCCTAGTGGTAGAGCGCTAGAATACTAACCCGAAAGTCTCAAGTTTGAATCCAGATTAAAGTTCGCAATACGTGCTGAGTCCATCCAGCTCTGATGAGTACCTTACTCAGACTTTAGTGAAAGTAACGGCGGCTGGACATAGCGATGACCACACTATCCCTACATATGCTTAAGTCACAGAAACAGGCGAACTCTACCCCATGGTTCGAAAAGGGAAATTTACAAAATTTTACTTGAGCTCAAATGCGCATATCAGCCTTGTGAAATTAAAACTAAAACAAATATCGCATTTCAAACTCAATTTTCATTTTTTTCCCATACACCACAAGAAATATTTTAATCTAGATCTGTATTCATGTTTAGAAAAATATATATATATATATATATATGTTTTGCAGTATTGCCTTTACACTAATATAAAATTTGACCTTTAAAATATATATGCGTTCATTTTTATTAACTTTTTTTTCCAAATCATATTGAAAATATGAGAATACGGGTAGTCCCAGCTATTTCAACAATATTAAAACGAGCTTTTTTTGTGTGTTTTTTAAACGCAAATATCAGATATCTCTAGATCATTGCCGTCTGGTCCACTGCTATTTATCGACTGTATTTTTTTTTTTTTTTTTTTTTGTAATTTTAAAGTTTGCGAAAAAAAATCAAATGTTTTTTTTTTAAAGGAACTGTAATAACCAAAAACGAAAATTAAAAAAATAAATAAAAGTGTATCTAATATTTTGAACATAAACTGAACAAAAATGTCTGCACAGGTGATATTTAAACTTTATTCAAACGTCTTTATTAATACATGTGACCGATCAGAAAATTTAACTTAAAATTGCGTTATAAGAAAGTCGTTTTTGGCCACTGATTCAGAACAAGTTCTTAGTCGAGCAATTTTATTTTCAATTTATAACTAATTTAATTTAATGTAAACAATTAACTTTATTATTCATTAAATTTAAAAGTAAAACTTATATTTTTCATTCTTTTGGAACAGCTACAATTAATTAAATAAAATGCACCAAAAAATCTATTTAAAACATATTTAAATTATTCTATTGCGATTAGAAAATAATTATGTCTTACCTTTAAATTAAGATAACCAAAATATTAAAACTACTTTTAACCAATGAGAAAATTTCGGACTCCAATCAGGTGCCCATCAGCTAGCAGACGATAATTAAAGAACACAGTCCTGTCCTGTTTCGGATTGTCTAACCTTGGAGCTAGAGCTGACTGGATCGCTGGGTTGTCGCCCTTATATGTGCAATCTACAGCGGCGCGCCTACGCCCGCGCCGGCAAGGGGAGATCAATGATATTTCTCGCTTTCTCCATGTACAAGTTAGCAGGAGTTACGGAGCGTGGACAAGTTCAAATCGGCGGTTATAGAATTCGGCTCAGGATAGGAAACAGAAATATTTATTTTAAATGTACAGATCACACAAAGATGAACATTTCGTGGGTTCATTTTGCGAGATTTCCAATTTAAAACATCTCTAACGTGAGAATAGCATGTAGAAATAATGTTCAGTATATTAGAAGATGACTTTGTGCGCCTACTATATCAAACAAAATTTTACACAGCTCTTCTTTCAGGAATTTTTCCGACCCCCACCCATCTGCCTTTACAAAGAGCTCGCCCCTGCCCCCCCCCCTCCCCCACCCACATTCTCTATTGGACGAAATAGAAGAATTATATAATTTACACAGCAAAAATATATTTCATCGAGTGTAACACCGCCCCCCCCCCCCCCCGCCAGTTTCAAAAGTGCCCCCCACCCTTCCTTCCAAGAAAACAATTTTCTGAAAGAGAACCAGATTGTGCAGGGGTTGGTTTAAAATTTGGGGTGGGGATTGTCAAGATACAATTTTATATTACACTGCTTGAGATTTTTATTTTCTAACAAAAAAATTTTTAGTATTTTTTATAGTGCTGTTATTGTGTGTGGCTTATCTGATAGATACGTCGATTTAACGAACATTACTTGGCGATTGTTTCTTAATTTAAGTATAAACATGATTTTTTTTTCACAAATTTAGTGCATCAAAAGTATTTTATAGTTATGGAATTCTAACGTTTTTTGTTTTTTTTTATAACGCCACGGTGTAACATCCCATAAAATGTGGTTATCATTTGAAATGTTATGAAACATTATAATTAGTAATAGTAGTAATAGTAATAGCCAGGGGAAAGGTCAAAATTACCTATTTTTATTGGATAATCTGCACGAAATGTCCTCGTTTCTAAGACACAGGGTAAGAGTTGCTTTAAATGTAGCATGTCGTTTGCCGCTTCTTCGGGCAGAAGATTACAGAAAAATTAAATAAAAATTATAAAATCGCAATCAAATGTGAATATGTAAATTTTTTAATTGTATCGATACAGCGTTAAACGAGGGAGTTGATCCGTTGATTTGATTGATTTATCCTTGAAATGTTATCAACTAGATTAGGCCGCAGTGTTGAGGAAGCGAGGAGAGATTAACGATTTTAATCCGGAGATTAAGTTCGATACAGTTTGTGACGTGAATTAGAGAGAGAAAGTTACGTGGTGAGGTGTGTGGTGTGAGGGGCAATAGGAGGATGTGTAGGGGATGATAGGTAAGTGTGGGGGGTGAATACATTACTGTTATCACAATGTTTACGTTATATTTAAATATACCTATATAAACCTATATATATATATATATAAACCTATATATATATATATATAAACCTATATATATATATATATATATATATATATATATATATATATATATATATATATATATATGTCTATATATACATATATACCTAATTTATATATATACCTAATTTATATATATAGGCCTACCTAATTTAAATATATATATATAAAATACCTAATTTATATATATACCTAATTTATATATATATATATATACCTAATTTATATATATATACCTAATTTATATATATATATATATATATATATATATATATATATATATATATATATATATTAGTTTGAAAGGAGAAACCCATGGACCGCGATAGCTGCTGATGCTTTATATGTTTGTGTTTTCCTTATCAGAGAACAACGAATAAAACACACAATAACAATCTATCACTTAGATAGCAATCAATATTTATTGTTAATATTATTTAGCTATGATTTGTATGGGCGTTGAACAGAAAATTATCGAAATATAATCGGATTTTAGAAAAGATATTTAGTGATCGCTTCTGTTTGTGTGTTCGTGTATGTGTTATATTTGTGCGTGCGTGCTGTGTATGTGTCTGTATGTCTGTTGACTTGTGTGTTTGTTTATTGACTTGTTTGTTTGACTGTTTCCGTTTGTTAAACTTCGGAATACGCGTTTCTCTCAGTGTAGGATTCCGACTTTGGAAATCGCGCAATTTAAAATTCTAAAACGATTAAAAACTGATTTGATTAGAATCGGAAATTCCCGCGGTCCTAAATACAATTTCAACCAACACATAATGCATTTTGGTTAAAGGGTATGTTAAATGGCCGAAATGGAGAAGGCAAGTATGCCATTATATAGATCTATTACTTGCTTGGGGTGGGGCAGGGGGGTAATGTGGTAGCTTTCTTTTTCTGACAAATAAATTGCAACTTTAAGATCTCAGACTGTATGGCTCTTCAAGGTTTAGGGGTATATATGTATATATGTATATATACATATACATAGGGGTATATATGTATATCACACAACACAACGTGTAGATAACACTAAATATCTATACCAGGGGCGTAGCGAGGGGGGGGGGTCGGGGGTGCGGACCGCAGCGGGTGACACCAAGGCAAAAAATAACAAAATATATAGAGACAAACTTGAGGGGGGGGGGTGCAAATCGAGAAAGTTTGAGGGGGGGGGGGGTGCAAATCGAAAACTTGAAAGTTTGTCCCCGGGAAGGGTCGCTACGCCTCTGGGTGGGGGGGGGGGGGGTGACACCATTAAGTGCCGCACCGGGTGACACCCGACCTTGCTACGCCACTGATCTATACTAAATAATAATAAGAAATGTAATATATATACACACAAATAAACAATAGTGAAATAATAAATGATGAAATGTTCTACTACACAAATAACGATACTTACCACCACGTCAACAGCCATGTCCACATCCACACTACAACTCACTGCTTCAACCACTAGCACACGCTCTGACACCCGTCACCTGACACACCTCACGTGAACACCTCTCACTCCATGTAAACACACTCAACCAAGGGCTACAACTATACACAAAAAAGAGGGTACCTGTCGTTCGAACTCACAACACACACACACACACACCCACACACACACACAATCATAGGACATGTAAGGGACGTAACACAGACGAGCGTGTACTAAACGGAATCGCCGTAGTTACCTAACACATTATTTTTTGGTGTCAAACAGTTTTTAAAAAAATCAAACCGGCGAAATCAGCACTATATGCATCAGTTCTTGTCATTATGTCGTGAACTATCACAGGCAATATACCAGGCAATACAACAAGTAATATAACCGGCAATAAATCAGGCAGACATTAGACGACGGCTGTATAATAGGCGATGTTTTCTTCGTTAGCTGTCTACAGTTTTAGCCGTGGCGCAATGTGAATGTATAATGTCAACGACGATTGTGCATAAGCCGTTAGCCCGGCCGCCGATTGATTTAATGTACGAGTTGCAGTAGGCATTAACGGTAAAACAGACAGCGGCGGTGGAGTGTTTTTGTTGTTGTTGTGCGTGGACTGTTGGTGATGGCGTCGAGCTAGTAGACATTGTCGTAAAGACATGTTAATGTATATGTAATACTAATGTATGTGTTTTGTGAGTGTGTGTGTGTGCTTGAGCGTGCGTGTGTGTGGAGGGAGGAGGGAGTGTATGTGGGTGCGTGGTTGTGTCTGTGCGTGTGTATGTTTTGTGCGCATGAGTATGTGTGTATATATTGGTGCGTGTGATTGCACGAGTACGTGTGTCTGTTTTGTACGTGTTTATATTTGTGTGCGTGGGCGTGTTTTGTGCTTGAGCGTGTGAATGTGTGTATATGTGCGTATGTGTATGTGTGAGGGTTGTATGTGTGTGTGCGTGTGTGTGCACGTGCGTGTGTGCATTTTGGGCGTGTTACGTCTGTACTTGTGTGCTTGGTGTGTGCAAGTGTGTATATGTGTATGTGTGTATTTTGTGTGCGTGTGAATGTGTATATATGTGTGTGTAAGTACGTAAGTGAGGACGGCCATTGACATTTACCAGCTAACACACATTCCACTCCACGCGTTGTAGAACAATAAAGGCGTCTGGAAATAGTGCTGACCACACCATCCCTTCATACGCCGAGGTCAAGAAACATGAACTTTAGTTCATCTGCCTAATGGATCGCTACGTCTAAAGAGGATTCTTTACTTTTTTTTTTTACTTATTTAGATGTAGTTAAACTTTAGTGCCATCGAGTTAAACTAAATGGAAGTTAGGTCACACTCCTACACATATCCACATATTGAGAGTGGAGGTGGTTGAAAGAAAAATTCTACACATTTTAAAATAAATCTTCAGTTCAACGTCTGTCTTGAATCAATGTGTCATCAATTATTGAATGAAGCTGAAGTTATTGTTTTTAGTCTGGTATGAAGAGGCTCGTGTGTCCTCGTTTATTTCTTCCGATTGTTGTTTTTAATCTGTGTTGTTTATTGACAACAGTGGGCAGTTTCGATGCCATGGCGGGCTGCTATTTTTAGATGCTGTGTTGAACTTCTTTGCTGAGCTATTGTGTTGTGTTGAATTGAGCTGTTGTTTTAAGGTGCTTTAGTAAGCTGTTGATCTTTTGTATTAAGCTGTTTTACCAAGCTGTTTTATTGATCTTTTGTATGAAGCTGTTCTATTCATTTGTTTAAAACTGAGCTGTTCTATTGACCTGTTTTATCAGTGTTTCCTTGTAGGATAGTTTGATGTCTATTTCAACAAATGATTCCTAAGGGTCAGTATCAACATTGTTTTGGGGTTAATTATAGTCATAGGTCAAATAGCTGTCATGGTTGGTCAGTAACATTATTCGTCAGCGAGTCAGTTGCTATCATAGGTCAAATCAACAGTTTTCTGGGGTCATCAAGAATATTGTCATGAATTATTTTGTCTTCTACTTTTTGTACACTAACTTCTATACCACCCTTTACCCACTTTATGAAAATGAAAGAATTAATCTAACCACACCCCTCTACCACGCCCATTTCCGGGTTCTATCTACTACACACACTTCATTTACACTTTTAAATGATTGTAACGTTTTTATCAATTGGATACAAATTGGATACTACCTCCATACGCACCACGCATGCGCACAACATCTCAACAGTTAATCTTCCTGTCCAAGATTCCCTTTTTCCAGTCCATTGAGCAAGCTAGTTGGGGCATTACACGTCACTTCAAATTTTTTGAACGTGACTTTTACCACGCTGGCGCTAGAATATGTTACATCACTGATAAATACACGGGTGCAGGATCGATAACTCTGCTTGAAATTTAATATCTCAGATGCAGTTACCTCGCTTGAATAGTTCAGCTTGATGTTAGTGTATTGGGAATACAGGAATGTGATGGCGGTGATCGGGTCATGAGGCTAACTTTAGCTTTCTCGAGCTGAGTCGAACTTACGTCTCTTACAAATAATAGATATAGCGGTGTAAAATATAACCTTAGGTGTTTTTTAAAATATAAAACTAAAAATGTACACACATTTGCCAAGTATTTTAAATTGTCATTTGGTTTAGTTTTGCATTTTATTTTTATTTTATGGTCTGATGCTAATCTATGCTTATTAGGCTGACCATACGCTGAAATTATTAGATAATTTTAGCATATCTTGACCCACGTAAATTAAACACAAATTTTGTCTCCCCACAAGCTCGTATTTTCTGCTTAAATGACAATCAGTGGCGTAGATAGGGGATAGGGGAGGGTAGGTGGGGTGGCCGCCCAGGGCAAGGACCCTAAGGGTACGTCAAAAAGAAGAGTAGGAAAAAATATTTAAAGTCTCAATTTAAGCTGAAGTATTGAATTAAGCTGAAGTATTGAATTATACACAGTCAAAGTGTTGCACCGAAGAAAACAAGTAATTAAAAAAAGTCTAGTGACAATTTTAGCACAATTTCCTTATGTTATCTAAAAATAGCTCTGTAGTAAATCAAGAGCAGGGTTAGTAAAACCAGGGAGCCGGACGTTTTCCCGAAAGACACTTGCCCGAATGCCGTTTACCCGAAGGCCGATTTCCCGAATGGACACTTGCCCGAATGCGACAAATGCCCGAATGGACACTTGCCCGAATGCGACAAATGCCCGAATGGACACTTGCCCGAATGCGACAAATGCCCGAATGCCACTTGCCCGAAGGCCGTTTGCCCGAAAAATGTTAACATTATATATTACTAAATAATCATTAATAATCAATTTAAATTTAAAATGTTGGTAAACAAAACACATCTACGCAAAAAGAAAGTGAAAAAAATAATACTATATATTACCACGCAGACATTTTAAATTAATTAGTATTTGATATTTAAAAAGTGTAGAAACTTACTTTCTCTTCCATATATAAAATTAGACAAAATACAATTTTCATTCATCTCCGGATTTTAAAATGAGTTTCGCTTTCTTTATTAATTAATAGGTTCTACGCATTGTCTTAACAAGGTGCAATAAATGGAGATCAAACATATTTGACTACGTTTAGTTTTTAAACCTAGACCTCACCTCATTCTTTTGTTAAATTATCACCACACAAGTTAAGCATAACAAGATAAACAAACAAACAAACAAACGCGTCTCTGTTCGATGTTGCGAGACGCCGCGCCGCCTACGCCGTGTCATAAAAGCTATATAACCACCGCAACACGTCGGCTAAACAAGGTGTTCAAAACTTACATCAAAAGAATGTAAAGACACCGCCGCCAACATCCCCTTATATTTATTAAAGAATAAAGTTTTTCTTACTGCACTTTCTCAGTTTTGAAAAAAAAATAAAAGCAAAATTAAAAAACCAAACAACTTTGTTTTATGCTTAGAATTGTGTTTATAATCAAAATTTCAAACATAAATTGATTAATAAATGTTTGTTTGGAAATATTATTTATTATCTAATATTAACATTTTTCGGGCAAACGGCCTTCGGGCAAGTGGCATTCGGGCATTTGTCGCATTCGGGCAAGTGTCCATTCGGGCATTTGTCCCATTCGGGCAAGTGTCCATTCGGGCATTTGTCGCATTCGGGCAAGTGTCCATTCGGGCATTTGTCCCATTCGGGCAAGTGTCCATTCGGGCGTTTGTCGCATTCGGGCAAGTGTCCATTCGGGCATTTGTCGCATTCGGGCAAGTGTCCATTCGGGAATTCGGCCTTCGGGCAAACGGCATTCGGGCAAGTGTCTTTCGGGAATTTGTCGTAGACCCGTAAAACCATTGGTTAGTTATTTAAACGTTTTTTATTAATTTTTTTTTCAGTATTTTACATGTTTTATTTACAATAGAGTAACATGACTAAAAACCATTGCGCGCCTAGCTACCGAACGTGATGTCGCAGCCATTAAACGTGATGGCGCAGCTATTGAACGTGATGACGCGTGTGGTGTGGTTGGATAAAATGCCTACTAATTCGGTCCAAATTTTAATTAATTAAAAAAAAAATTGTGACCAAACGAAAGGATATTTTTAAAAACTTTCTTCGGCAAAATTTTTCTAAATTATGGCAGGAATCGATTGGTACATGTTTCAAGTCGCTAAGTGGTCTGGTTGCCGAGATATGGGCCAAAAACTGCATTTTTTTCGAGGTTTTTTGGCTTTTCCGGGAAATCCATGAAAGAAACCCGGAATTTGTTTGGCCTATGTTCATCCTGGTAACTTGCTTAACATATTTGCTTTTGGAACTAGTCCTCGATATTGCTTCGTTGAGGAGGAGATACGACTTAAAGCTGCGGACATCCATTCATCCATTCCCAGAAAAGACGAGTTAATAAACGCAATTCTCCAGAATGGAAATTGCGCTAAAAATCTAGGGACCTTTTTAACTAGGAAACAAAAGGTGGAGGGCGCTTTTTCACTTACATGTATAAATACAATATAAATGGTATGAAATTGATAGTTCGTCCCGGGCGCCTAAATGGGTAACTACGCTTCTGATCACAATTAGGCATAAGTAAAGTTCCCTTTCAAACCTGTCGGTCTACTGGACAAGTGAAGTAGGGTTTGTTTCAGCACTATGCCCAGCCGCCTTAACTTACCCTAAAGTGAGTTAGGTATCCATCACAGCTGGGTGGACTGAGTGACTTTTTACTGACGAATCCGGATTCGAACTCGAGACAAGGGTTGGTGGTCTAGCTCTCTATCGCTATGCCACTCCGTCCCACAGTAAGGTATAAAGCGTTACAATGTTACGTCTATATTCGAAATGTTGCCTAAACCTTAACGTTACGCGTTTCTCTCTACATTTTCCGTTGGTTCTGCGTGTGGTCAAGAAGATGAACAATCCAACAAAATGAATTTTATATTAATGTGCGTGAGTTATCTCCCCTGTTAAAAGCTTCCAATTTTTCAATTTACAATTTTGTTTGTTTTTTACTTCTCCATCTTTTTAATGCCCCGAACATCATCTCATTCCACGGCTTTAAATATTTACCAGAAAATATTTCCTTCTCACGACAAAAAAAAACTAAAACAGTTTTAATACGTTGTAGAAATTTGGTTAGCTTAAAATAAGGTTCGCAAAATAAATCTTCAAGACTGTGGGGGATTGGTGAGGTGGGGGTTAGACTATAAAACATGTTAAAAAAACTATCAGAAACATACATATACTATCTATACAACCCTATACCATATACACACCCTATATTATCCAAAAAACTTCACCATTTACACACCTCTATACCATCCACGTCCCTATATAACCCACACACCCTGATACCATCAACACAACACCATACCACACAAACACCTCTCCACCAACACACCTCACCAATCCTCTACAATTTCCCACCCAAAATAGATGTAAGACCTTGCAAAGCTAGCCCATTTTAAAAGCGTATTTTTTTTAATGGGGCGATGTATATTTGGAATACAAATTAACTGGAATAAAAGGACAAATAAAATGTGATTAGACTAAAAAAGACACACAAGTTTAAGATTAGATGCTTCTTATTCAAATGAGAAAAGTTTAACGAATGTCTTACTTGGTCTTTCGTGACTACCGCGACTCGTCCATGTTTTAATTTTAATTAAGTTTAATTAAATGTGTTTCCTAAATTAGATGCATGCTGTGTGTTCAATCAAAGTTTAATGCTATTGAGACCTTGAGCAGTAGAACAGATTTTTAACAAGGACACTACGGTACTAAGGATATATGCCCTAGTTCTTTTATAATATCACTTACAGTATTGTGCGTTTTTTTTTGTTTAGATCTTTGTATGGAAACGATGACTTGCAAGTCGTTCTTTGTATTGCACTGAAATAATTGACAGCAGCCTGTCAATGAAAGGCGTAGTTTTGTAGAGATAATCCTAGGTTATCGTGAAGTTTTTCATACATGAAGTCTTTTTGTAGATTTTCTCTACCACACCTGAATCTGAGTTAGGCAGTATTGGATAAACTGCTAGTGTCAGCATATAGCGTGACGCCATGCGGTAGGGCGACGCCTGACGTAGTGACGCCGCTGGACATAAGTATAACAATTCCACCACGTTGGTAGAAAAAAGTCATATACCCTCAAACTCTGAGCTTCATCAGTTTAAGAAGTGTACACGAACCTATGACTGATGCTTATGAGATTTGTGTAACGAACGTGTTACTGATGATCACGTGATGTGTAGGTTATAACTTCAACGATAAAAACTTAAATTAGATAAATATTTTTAGCAAACAAACATTTGAACTATTGTGTATTTCTAGTTGATTGTATTAAAGTAAAGTATTGAAATGTGTATACAGTATACATCCAGTTTTCTGGATCAGCGTCCGGTTTATACTAGTGTAAGATATATCTAGGCTCCTGTGTGTCTCTATCATCTCCTCTATGTCCATGGTGCTCGGACCCTCCTCATCTCCTCTATGTCCATGGTGCCCGGACCCTCCTCATCTCCTCTATGTCCATGGTGCCCGGACCCTCCTCATCTCCTCTATGTCCATGGTGCCCGGACCCTCCTCATCTCCTCTATGTCCATGGTGCCCGGACCCTCCTCATCTCCTCTATGTCCATGGTGCCCGGACCCTCCTCATCTCCTCTATGTCCATGGTGCCCGGACCCTCCTCATCTCCTCTATGTCCATGGTGCCCGGACCCTCCTCCTTCATCCTGACTTGGGACAGGCAGTAACCACATAGGTCACTGGTGGAGTTAGCCGGCTTTCACACCTGTAGCCAAACGTGGGTAGCCGGTGGCTACCTACAGCTAGCAATTAGTATAGCCAGCAGCCAAACTCAATGCGAGTTCAAAGCAAAACAGCTAACACTTAAAGCTAGCATACCACTCGTCTAAAAAAATAGCCGAGTTCGACCGTGCTTTCAGCCTCGGCCTTACAATGTCCTTCCGACTTCAAACACCGTCGGAGCAACCTTCTATTTGATTCTCTCGCGAAGGAGATAGCAATATAAAACGGGCAATACAACATGATGAAGAACATTCATAAATCCGGGCCTCCCACCAACGAGCATGGCATATATTTTGACATATGCGAGGCTCGCTTTGGGGGGTGCCTTAACTTATGTGAGGTTCTTCGTCTCAAGTTATACTGCCCACGTTTATCAACGTGACATGGATAAACGAACCTCCATGTGTAGGACTTAGCCTGTAGACCTACTCCGGTTAGGGAAACGTCAATGAACGGCAGTTTGAAAGTGGGTGATGAGCTTATAGCCCAAAACCGCTTCCTAACGTAAAGTACAAAAGAGGTGAGCTAGCCTCTACTAGAGATGAGCTCTCTAGTAGGAAGCCAGCTTAAATTTATATATATATATATATATTTATTTATGTATTGTAAGTAGCTCGGTAACTGGGCCTAAAATCAGCATTCGATGGCCAATCGAATCCCAAAAGTAGACCCTGCAGCCGGCCGCTTACTTTACAAAGCCAGCAGCTTAAATTGTAAGTAGCTTATACTCGGTAACTGGGCCTAAAATCGGCATTCAGTGGCCAAACAGAATGCCAAAACTAGGTACCTAGCAGCCGGTACAAGCAGCTTAAATTAAGCCTACCACTATCTACAAGAGCCTTAGCCTAAACCTACTAGAGCTAGCCTCTAGTAAGAAACCAGCAGCAGAACTCTGGCTTCAGCCTCGGACATAATTTTAATGAAATAATTATATAAGCGTATTTACACAGAATAGAGCTCGATGATGAGACCCTATCGTGAAGGTATATATATATATATTTATGTATTGTAAGTAGCTCGGTAACTGGGCCTAAAATCAGCATTCGATGGCCAACCGAATCCCAAAAGTAGGTACCCTGCAGCCGGCCGCTTACTTTACAAAGGCAGCAGCTTAAATTGTAAGTAGCTTATACTCGGTAACTGGGCCTAAAATCGGCATTCAGTGGCCAAACAGAATGCCAAAACTAGGTACCTAGCAGCCGGTACAAGCAGCTTAAATTAAGCCTACCACTATCTACAAGAGCCTTAGCCTAAACCTACTAGAGCTAGCCTCTAGTAGGAAACCAGTAGCAGAACTCTGGCTTCAGCCTCGGACATAATTTTAATGAAATAATTATATTAGCGTATTTACACAAAATAGAGCTCGATGATGAGACCCTATAGTGAAGGTTTTAAATAAAAACGAGCTAGCGAACTCGTGTTAGAGACCAAGATAGGCTGTTAAGCCACTCAGAGGTCTGAATTTTCATTTCGGCGATTATGTTTATGTTAGAAAAGTGCGGACGTTCGAGAAAGCTTATAAAAATGTGATTATTTTTTTTTTTAAATCTTTGTTTTGTGCAGATATGAACGGACGTTTGAGAAAGCATATTATTTTGTTTATGGTTTTCTAGGTTTTATTTAAATTGTTTTGTTTTTACACGCTTTTATTTAACTTGATTTAATTGGATGCGTAATTAATTTCTAAAGAATTAATTAAAATGCTCTATGTAAAATACTATTTACCGCACTATTATAACGCACATTTTTCGTGTTCATTTAGTGCGCAAATGTTTTTAGTCATGAGACTCTATTGTTAACTATTTTAAAGTATTGTATATGCCTACATATAAACCGTTTTAATTACAAGCTTCTTTGTAATCATGCACTAAAAAGAAGAAAATAGATTATGTGTATTAAATATATAATAATGCACCGCTATTTAATAGTAAAGGTATTATAAATACATAACATAGTGGCCCACGCTTCTGTTTATAGTTACTTAAATAGTGTTGCAATATTTAATGTTTTCATTTTCAAAGCATTATTATATAAAAGCTTGTAATTAAAACGTTTTTAATTATTCTTTGAACTGGCTAGCGATTCGACGCGAATTTTCGATCACTTCTAGCAGACCAATTTCTTTCAAACTTGACACGTAGATCAAAGCTCGATGTCGATGCATTGTGGAATCGAATTAAGGTTTGTTTAATTAAGTTATTCAGAATTAGCTACATTTTCCTGTAATTAGTTGGGAACGATGCGCAACTGAAATCTTAACACAAAAATCTTCGTAAGAGAATTTTTTTTTTAAAATCAAACTTTGTAGCATAATGAAAAATGTGTCCACGAATTAGGATTAAAGTGTATCAGTATAATTAGTTTGTGTATGCGCTGTTTTCTTTTTGCGCAATATAGAACATAATTAATTTTCTTCTGTTTAGAGCATAATTTTATAGACGATTTATTATAAAGTATTTCATTAATTTCTTATTTTATTTTTAAAAACTTTATTTCAAAATACCCAAGGGAAGTAATCGAGTAAAAAGCCAAGAGTTCTGTAAAGATGAATTGTCTTTCTTGGTATATCGTACACACAGTACATTTGCAGAAAGCTTCCGGCAACAAAGCTAACTGTTATGAATGGTATCTCAGTGTATTGCTCAGTGGCGTAGGCAGGAGGGGGGGGGGTCATAACCCCCCCATAGACCCCTCGGTATAAAGAAAAAGTATGAGGGGGGTGTGCAAATCGAAAGTTTCAGGGGGGGGGGGGGGTGCAAATCGAAAGTTTCAGGGGGGGGGGGGGTGCAAATCGAAAGTTTGTCCCCGGGTAAAAATTGGAACCCCCCCTTGAGACGATCCTGGCTACGCCACTGGTATTGCTATGGTATGAGAGTATGTGTGTTGTAGAATGATTTATATTAATAAAAGATTGTGGCGGTGTGACGAGGTATGTAAGGAGGTGACGAGTGAGAGTAGGATCTGGGTGATGTGCATCATGTTGTGCGAGACAGGGGATTTATTGACACAATACTACCTCCTATAAACTAGCACTCACTCACTACCAACCCAACTATCTCCAACACATAAATAAATCGGGAGTGATCTCCCCTAAACTTTCTTGAATATTCTTATATAAAACAACAAAGATGGCGACTCGGGATATAGACATGATTTTTAATCCATTTATAATTACTTTTTAAAATAGAATCTCGTAGAAAAAAGCATTGCACGCCAAGTGAACGCAAAACAAATTGTGTATAATAGTGCGGAATATTATTAGTAATGTATACATTTACATGCGTTTTTTGAAAAATCGGAAATAGCGAAAATTACTACTTCCGGTCAACGGAAAATACTCAAAATTTGAAAGCAGGCAGAGAATCAGATCTTTTACTTACATAAAAAATTTCATTTATCTATATGAAACAGTACTCAAGTTATAGGCTTTTGAAAAATTGAAAGTAGAAAATTTTCCACTTTCGGTTATCGGAAATCGCTCACTAGTTTATAGGGATCTACGATTTTGATATAATACTTATATATGAAATTTCATCGACCTAGCTGTAACGGTACTCAAGCTATCGTGTTTATAAACACACACACACACAGACATACGGACAAGATTGCAAAACTATGCTTTTCCGACTCAGGGATGTGTAAAACGTCGAGAATTGCAAAAATCTCAATTTTTTTGCACGAATACAAGACTTTCTCTATACTTCGTATACGAGAAAGTAACAATCAAAAAGACACCTACCAGACTCCGGTAATAGCAAAAACACACAAAGAAATAGATTTTTAGCTGGGGTAAACTGGAGGGTATTGGGATGGAGTGGTCTAGCGGTAGAGAGCTAGACTGCTAACCTGTAAGTCTCGAGTTTAAATCCAGGTTCAAGTCAGTAGACCATCCCTGTCCACTCAACTCTAACTGGTACCTAACTGACATTAGGGAAAGTAACAGCTGGGCATAGTGCTGACCACACTATCTCTTCATGTGCCGAGGTCACAGAAACATGTGAACTCTACTTCAATTGACTCATAGACCGCGTCAGTTTTGAAAGGGAACTTTACTTACTTTATACTTATACTGGAGGGGATATATTCAACCATTAGAAAACAGAAGATAACCATTTAAAAAAAAAAAAAAAAAGAATTCCATCTTTTCATTAGTTCCTTTCCTACTTTATTACAAAAATAAAGTAGAATTACAAATTAAAGCAGAGTCAAAAAAGACATTTTTTTTAAACATACATTAACAGGTTTTAAACTGTAGTAACCTATAGTTTTCAAACATTTTTCTAAACCTGTAATCATATCCTTTTTGAAATTTTAAAACATACATAAATATAATTAATAACCATACCTTATAGATGTAATTAAGCTAATTATAATTTGAAATTTAACACCACAATTACAAAGAACTTTAGTTACATATCATATTACATTGTATTGTTACTCTTGGTATTTTTAGCCAACACTGCATTTCTAATTAGTATTGAAATATAAATATTACAGCAAATATTGATCAAGTACTAGAAATATTGAGTTATTACTTAACCAACCTTCAGGATAGAAGAGTGTAACAGTTAAATGTATGTTTCGAGTGTGTATCTTAAAAAGGCGATATGAATATAAAATATAGGATGGGTGTGCGCATGCGCGAAGGAAAGGAAGCGAGAGGTAGATAGCGCGGGAACAACATGGCGATGTTTGGGAGTGAAGACAATGTTCCTATGAACCAATAAAATTATGGAAATTAACAAAACAAGGGTTGATTTTTGTTTTGAGTGTGTGCCATGAAAAAGGTAGGAGAAAAGCCTGTGACAAAGAGGAATTAACACACAAGGCGCACAACCAATGAGATTGGTTTTAAAAGCTTTCAAATTTAAAAGTTAATTGCCATTAGTATAAACTGTTTAAAACAAAAACAAATAACTTTTAATTTATCAACAACCCTTTCGGCTAGGTTGACAGTTATGACCTTGAACCTAGGACTAATGGATGATAGCCTTGATCTTCAACACAGTACCCAAAGCCAGAAGCCATTACAAAGTGTGACTAATACAATCCAGTCTACAGCAGTTTAAAAATAAGTGTTCAAATCTCCAAAGGAAAAAGTCCTCTGACAATGTTCTTCACAATATGCCTGTTGTCTTTAACGATGTTCAGGACGATTTGTCTGGCAGTCTTCAAATGCTCCACCTTTACACTGAGTGGCATGGGCTCCCTATAGGTTGGGTCAGGATCTGAGTCAATACAAAATTTAGGTTTTTCTTTAAACTCAAAAAGAAAATAGAAAACATGACAATTTTTTTTCATTATTTAAAACATAAAACTCCAAAATTCAGAACAATCTTTCTACCAAAATCTAGAACAAACAAAAATTGATTTGACAGATTTGCAACACAAAGTTGATGCAACTCAGATTCTTTATCTACATTTTTTTAAATTCTGAAAACTTAAATCAATCATCAAGAAGGTATTAAATAGTTTTTTATCAACTCAAACTGACCTGTTTATAAGGAGTCACTTTAAATAATTTAAACTAGGTTGTATTAAGTTACCCTTTTTACATTACAATCAACTGAGCAGATGAAGATTTTGTCTAATTCAGTGACCACATTTTATGAAGGGGTAGTGTGGTCAGCAGTATGGCCAGCCACTTTTACTCTAACTAGTCAGGTACCCATCACAGCTGGGTGGACTCAGGGACATTGTATAAACTCAAGTCAGAGATCCGAACACAAGACTTTCAGGCTAAGCGTCAAGCACTCTACCACCCAGCCACACAGTCCCTTTTTTAGGTTTTTAATTACTGAATCCATGAGCAAGAAGCTGTTGATAAAAAAAAAACAGCTTACCATTAACAGCGCAGGCTGTATACAGTACTACCCAGGCTGCTCCTGAAAAAAGATCCTTAGGGGCGGGAAAGTCTCGAGAGATACCCAAAATATTCGCCAAAAAAGCGTAAGCATTTCTATAGACCACCTACAGAAAAAAAAAAGATTATTATGTTTGAAATTTTAATTTTAAAAAGTATACTTTTTGTTCTAAATATAGAGTGAGACCCGAAAGATGCACAACAGAAAAAAAACGCTACAAATATGCTCAACGGAAAAAAAAGCGCAAACATAAAAAACCACACAGAAAAAAGCGCAAAAAGAAAGAAAGCGCAGACCGAAAAATGCGAGTACAAAAAAAAAGCGCACACAGGTAAGTAATGCCATTTTCCTTTCAATTTAAAGGGTAAAAATGTGTTTCCTCACCTGCATCCAACTCCCAACCGTAGCACAGCGCGGGCTTGGTACAATTTTCATCCGCAGGTAGTGCTCATCCTCGTGCACGCCCAGCACCCACGCTACGACAACATAGAACTCTTCAGGCGTGAGAAACAGATTTCTGTCCCAGTTCAGCAACAGGAAGTAGCGCAGTAGGAAACACAGGAACCCCATGCGCAGTCCGTACACCTTGAAGTAGGAATTCTCTGTGGCAAGACGTTCAGATTTTCATAAAAACCCCAGTCTTAAAAGAAATTAGTAAAATTACCAGTTACAGTAAAGTTGATGTTTTTTGCCACTGGGATATGAAGTCAGCACTTTGCCCAGCTGCTTTAACTTTACGTAACGTAAGTCAGGTACATATCAAAGCTGGGTGGATTCAGGGACATCCAATGGACTTCAACACAGCATCAAACTAAGCCCGTCTACTGCATTTAACCATGAATTTACCCTGGTCTAAAGCCCACGTCTACTGTGTTTAAACATGAATTTACCCTGGTCTAAAGCCCAGGTCTACTGTGTTTAACCATGAATTTACCCTGGTCTAAAGCCCACGTCTACTGTGTTTAACCATGAATTTACCCTGGTCTAAAGCCTACGTCTACTGTGTTTAACCATGAATTTACCCTGGTCTAAAGCCCACGTCTACTGCATTTAACCATGAATTTACCCTGGTCTAAAGCCCACGTCTACTGTGTTTAACCATGAATTTACCCTGGTCTAAAGCCCACGTCTACTGTGTTTAACCATGAATTTACCCTGGTCTAAAGCCCACGTCTACTGCATTTAACCATGAATTTACCCTGGTCTAAAGCACAAATCTCCTGATGCTGTATGATCATCTCAAAGAGCTGCTTGTTCAGGTGATATCCATTTTTCCTCACCTGTGCAAGGGAGGGAACCCAGCCATCATCACTTTTTACAACCTGCAAATCCAGAAAAAAACATCTAATTATCAAAAAGCCAGAATTAGCTATAATTATAAAGAGTAAGCAAATTAAATAGCCAGAAGTTAACTATAAATGCCATTCAATGATTACTAGCTTTACAAAAGAAATAAATGTTTTTAGAAATATTAAACTTTGTACATTTAGTTATATTGTTTTAATATATTTCTGACCAGTTTAAGAAGAACTTTGTAAATGAGGTCCTATTCAATCATTTGTATAGCTTAGCTTCTAATGCAGAGTTCAGCTTTTCAGTCAATGTTACAGCATTATAAATGCTGCTTTGATTGGTCAGCACTTTATTTAGGAAATCATAATAATAGTTCTACAGTAATTAGAGCGATTCAGCTTTCTGTCATTTTGTTTAACAAACAGATTCCGTTGCTACTTTGAAATTTAAATATCAATTCACATGGTAGATTCCTACGTATAGGATTAATTAAAACAATCCATGAAATTAATTTCTACTTTTAAAGATTGAAATCTTAATGCCAGCAATACAAAAACTCTATATAATTAATTTTAGGTATGCAGTTTGTAAATTGTGTAGCTGTGTATGCATGTGATATAATTTTGGTCAGCTATATCAATGAATGTGCTGGAGTGCTTTAAGTCCAGAAGAAATGTGAAGTGTGATTCATAAAAATTACTTTTTACAAGAACCTTTGACCAAAGTGATATCATGACCCAACTGACACCATGACAAAGCAGCCATCATGATTGTTGTGTCATCTTGACCCAAGTGTTACTGAAACCTAGATGACCCCATGACCCAGCTATAATGACCCAGCTGACCCCATGACCCGGCTATAATGACCCAGCTGACCATATGACCCAGCTGACCCCATGACCCAGCTGACCCCATGACCCAGCTGACCCCATGACCCGGCTGACCCCATGACCCAGCTGACCCCATGACCCAGCTGACCCCATGACCCGGCTGACCCCATGACCCAGCTGACCATATGACCCAGCTGACCCCATGACCCGGCTGACCCCATGACCCAGCTGACCCCATGACTCAGCTGAATCTTGACCCCATGACCCAGCTGATCCCATGACCCGGCTGACCCCATGACCCACCTCCATCTCTAGCATCAGCTTGTGTGGTGTCCGCCCCAACTCTAGGACTGACTGTTTGCCGCGGGGCAGCAGCATCTTGTAGACGTAGGAGCGGAGGGTTTGAAGGGCTACCTCAGCCACAGGTCTCCCTGGTGTAGGGTCTTCTAGAACCTGCAGGTCAGAGCCAATGACATAATGAGGTCAAGGACAGTGTCAGCAACACGTGGAGGTTGCAAAATTAAAATAAAATGTGGAGTATGGAAAACATAAATCAAGCTATATTTATGGTAATAGAAAGAAGTTTAATGAAATTTATTTAAAGATGTTTTTTTTAGCATTTATCAGAGTCAACTGTCACAGCTTAATCTCAACTTCCAATAAACAAAATCTCACCTGTAACAACACACCTGTGACAACACAATCTCACCTGTAACAACACACCTGTGACAACACAATCTCACCTGTAACAACACACCTGTGACAACACAATCTCACCTGTAACAACACACCTGTGACAACACAATCTCACCTGTAACAACACACCTGTGACAACACAATCTCACCTGTGACAACACACCTGTGACAACACAATCTCACCTGTAACAACACACCTGTGACAAAACAACCTCACCTGTGACAACACAATCTCACCTGTGACAACACAATCTCACCTGTGACAACACACCTGTGACAACACAATCTCACCTGTAACAACACACCTGTGACAACACAATCTCACCTGTAACAACACACCTGTGACAACACAATCTCACCTGTAACAACACACCTGTGACAAAACAACCTCACCTGTGACAACACAATCTCACCTGTGACAACACAATCTCACCTGTGACAACACACCTGTGACAACACAATCTCACCTGTAACAACACACCTGTGACAACACAATCTCACCTGTGACAACACAATCTCACCTGTGACAATACAACCTCACCTGCCTGTGCCAGTAAGTCCCTTGGTGCATGGACACGATGGTGCTGGGCATCTTGCCTGACCTTATTCCATCTGCGATCAGGTTGAAGATGTAGCCTGTCTGTTCTTCCTCCTCGTCCTTTAGAGTCAGTGAATAGAACTGCCGCGCGTGATTGACAGCGTCACAAAAGCTTTGATTCTGGGCCTGGATAGAAAATTAACAACTGTGGGTAAAAACACTGGAGCTTTACCATATATTCTTCAAGTTTTTTTTTTATACCTGTATTGACATATGTTAATTTTTCATCTAGGGTAGTAATACTAGCATAATACCACTTTACTGCCATCTGCTACTAAATTTGTACATTAACTGCATATTATATAATTATATATATGTATATAAATATATGTATATATATATATATATATATATATATATATATATATATATATATATATATATATATATATATATATATATATATATATGTGTATACATATATATATGTATATTTGTATATTTATATATATATAACAATAAATGAAAAAAAAAAAAATATATATATATATATATATATATATATTATATAGGCCTGTAAATCTTGATTATAAAAGATGTTTACATTAGCATTTTATTAAATTAAAGATGAAAGAAAATGTTGAGCTTACCATCAACGTACCAAAGAATTCACACCTCTCCACGCACCCGTACCCATTAATCAAATAGGCCAGCCTTTCAAACTGACCAAAATACTGACTTTTGAACACTGGGTTGGATAAGAGAAAGGGTAATGTGAAGTCATTGCCCCCTATCACAGCCAACTCTACCAAGGCCTGGTGATTTGGAAGCTGGGGAAACAAGAAAGTACTCCCTATTTAGACAGAGGTGTGTGTCCCATGCCTGTGTCTGATCATGTAACAAGAATAGAATCTTCTTAAAGTAGGGGTGTTAGGTTACTGGTAGTTGCTATATCAAAATGCAGACATTCCTATCTTAGCATATGTATTTGGTTGTAACTGAGGTAATTTCCTAAGCCAGGACTAACCTATCACAAAACCTGGTCCTACCATATAAATGTTTCACATTAGAACCTGGCAGTCCATGGGGTAGATGATGTAGAGTTCACCTGTTTCTGTGACCTTGGCATGTGAAGGGATAGTGTGGTCAGCACCAGGACTAGCCACCTTTAATTTCCCTAACATGAGTCAGGTAACCCATCAGAGCAGAGTGGCCAGATGAACTCTACTCTGGTATCTGAACCCAAGACTTTCAGGTTAGAAGTCATATGCTTTACCATCCGACCATGCTGTCACTACTCTCACCATAAACCCAAACACTAATCCTGACCTGAACACTTAATCTTATATTACAATAGTAGGCTACAAATAACCTAACATCCCTATTTTTAGAACATCTACTGCCATTCATGCATAAAGGGAATACTCAGTAAAATATAACAAGACTCTCCTAAAGAGATGCTCTTAAAATATTGTGTAAAATGATTTTAACTATATTAAACTGGATCTTTTTTTTCATTGATTTTTTGGTTATATCAAATGGGATTTCCTCCAACACAATAGTGTATTGTGTTTTAACATATTATGCGCAATAATGACTCCTGTCAACCTGTTTTGCTATTATAATTTGCTTCCATAACCTTTGTCCATCCAAGAACAGACTACAAGGCAGCAGTTGTTTGATTTTGGACTTGTCTCTCCAAGATGGGTTGCTGTCCCTAGCTAAAGAACCCCATCAGCTCATGGATCCGAACTCAGGATTGTTGGGGTTAACAATCTCCCACTCAACTATGCCATCCCTTATAAAATGACAATAACAAATTTTTATAACAAGAAAACTTATGTAAATGAATACTTGAATGAAAACTTCTACAAGAGAGCTACAACATACTTTTAATAACCTCATAATACTCTCCGTATGTATAACACCACAAATAAGTTTTTCAGGACGTTGGGGTTTTAAGGTGTTGAGACGTAGCCCAAGATCATTGTGGATGTCGAAATAGTCAAGACACAGATAAACACAGTTTGGGAAGATACAGAAATCTGTGTCGTTGCTGAGGATTGCGTAGACCCTGTCATCTTCAACCATACGTTTAGCCAATGCAAAATCTGCTTCCCCTGCAAGTGATATCACTATTAAAATCATGACGTATTTATCATGAACATCACCGTCATTATCGTCTTTATCATTATTATCATATACACCTTCATAATTAACTTTATCATCATCAATGCATCTTTATAATGACATTATCATCACCATCATGAAATTATGATCACTAACATCAACTTCATCATCACCTTAATAATTTACATAATCGTCAACATAATATAATTAGTATCATGTATGTCACTACTACACTTGATACAATAACATAAACATCAGCCTACTTTGATATTACATATAACCTGTACATATACCTCAACTGACACACCTGTGTATACACACCTTACCTGACACACCTGTACACTGGCACACTTGTATAAACACCTTACCTGACACACCTGTGTATACACCTTACCTGACACACCTGTGTATACACCTTACCTGACACACCTGTGTATACACCTTACCTGACACACCTGTACACTGACAGATCTGTACACTGACACACCTGTACACTGACACACCTGTACACTGACACACCTGTACACTGACACACCTGTACACTGACACACCTGTACACTGACACACCTGTGTATACAACTTACCCCCCTGACACACCTGTACACTAACACACCTGTACACTGACACACCTGTACACTGACACACCTGTACACTGACAAACCTGTACATCCACCTTACCTGAAACACGCAGGTGAATCTCACACCCAGCCTCCTGTATTGTCAAGACATTCTGTACTTCCTGCAGGCATGGGCGTGTCAAATGATCTCTGTCAATTTCAGACACAGGTATCTACAACATACAACAAGAAAAGAGAAAAACATACAAGTATAGCTAGCTTCTAAAATATACAATAAAGAATCTAAACAAATATATATATATATGTAAATGTGTGTATATATATATATATATATATATATATATATATATATATATATATATATAATCACGTTTTTAAATCTAAATACTGATTTAACAATACCGGGCATTTATTTTTTTTAAGCTTTGAAAAACTACTAGGCATTTTTTTCTATAAGAATCAATTTTATAACAGGTTGAATAATTTCAAGAATAAAAAAAACACATCTTTATCTTTAGAGTTATTAATCATAATACATTTTATCACTGTACCAAAGATACCTATTATAGCAGTATTAATTAGAGTAAATCAACAGGAAGGGATACAAACCTGACCACGCAGATATTCAAAACACCTCACCAGTCTCCTTTGCTCTTCAAAATACCGCTTCTTCCATGTATTCAGTTTGTGCTTAGTTGAGAAGTGCGCGCTGCCTTTGGCTCCATCGAGATAAAACACCAACTCAATATTAACGTTTCTGAATTCCTGAATTAAATTTGTCAGGAACTCATGCATCAGCTTGTACTCCCCACCTGAGAATACCAGGTGTGGGTTGCCTGTCACTTCAATCAGAGACTCGCGCAAACACCTGGCGATAAAGTGCTCCCAGCAGTAGAAGTCCACGAGAAGTTTCATCCCACCTGGGTACTCTTTAGCCACCTGGACCAGGTCCACCTCTGTTAAGACAGAGCTTTCATTGGCTTTCAGGTATGACCACAGCCTGCTCACACCCATTTTTAGAGCTTTTCAGTTAGTTTATGTCATGTAGGTTTCAGAACACCTGGGGAGGAATGGTAAGATAGGTTTACCTGGGGAGGTATGTGAGGTTTACCTGGGGAGGTATGTGAGGTTTACCTGGGGAGGAATAGTAAGAAGTTTATTTAGAGGGATGGTGTGGTCAGCACTAAACATAGCCACCTTAACTTTTATTTCAGGTACCCATCAGAACTGGGTTGACGCAGTAATGTTCTAGATCTAAAGTCTAGTATACACTCAAAGATATCCAAACCATACCGTCCCATGTCATTTACTGATTCAACCTTTCACTTTCATATTATTGGTCCTTTAATTTACTAAACTGTTGCCTTATGTGACATAATATGGCCTAAATTAATAAATAATACTAATACTTGGCCTGATATATTCTCAAAGGGGGAGGTTACACCTTTTAATTTTCTATTAAAAAACCTGATTATAATAGGCCTATTAATATTATAATTTATAAAAACAAACAACACTATTATTTCACTTTTTGAAAGTCTTATATACACTAAAAACGGATCAGCTAAAAAAAAGTCCAGCTGTCAATCCATCAAATTCAAATGTGGCAGATCTCAACATTTTGCTTTTATTCAAAGTTTGAAAATGTCTTCCTTAGAGAGACTAATAGATGTAGATCTAAATTTTAAAAAATAAACCTGGAGTGATTTTCCCTAAACCTTCTCAAATATTCTTATATAACACTACGGGGGATGGCAACTCAGGATATAGACAATATTTTTAAGCCTTTTTTAATTACTTAAACTTTTTAAAATAGAATAGAATCTCGTAGAAAAAAAGAATTGCACACCAAGTGAACGTCAAACAAAATGTGTATAATAGTGCGGAATATTATTAGTACTTTATAAATTCACATGCGTTTTTTCAGAAATCAGAAATAGCCTAAATTACTACTTCTGGTCAACAGAAGTCACTCAAAATTTGAAAAAAGGCAGAGAATTAAATCTTTTACTTACATTTACCTATCTGAGATAGTACTCAAATTATAGGCTTTTGAAAAATTGAAAGTAGAAAAAGTTCCACTTCGGTTCAGGTTATCAGAAATCGCTGAAAAGTTGATACGGATCTACAAATTTGGTATAATACTTATATATGAAATTTCATCAACCTAGCTGTAAGGGTACTCAAGTTATCGTGTTTACAGACACACAGACAAGATTGAAAAACTGTTTTCTGACTCAGGGAGATGTAAAACATCAAGATTTGTAAAAATCTCGATTTTTTTTTTTGCACGATTACAATACTTTCTCTATACTTTGTATACGAGAAAGTAAAAAGTAGAAGGCCTTGCCTTACTGCTGCTACTATATAACTAAGTATCTTAAGTAAGACTATGTCACAGATAAGGCCTAAGTCCTAAGAATTGCACTTAGTGCCACTTAGCTGACTTAGCCCTAACTAAGTTAGTGTTAATTATTGTGCTACTTACTTAGCTTCTAGATTCTAGTGGGCCTACCCCTTTTCTGTGATGGAGATGTATTGCAGTATAAAGTATTATGGTAATCTATCATTTTTGGTACGTAAAATCACCCGCGGCTGTTAATGTACGAAAAATGTACCTCATTGTCAAGGATTTAATAGAAGTATATTGTGATATATTTATGTCAAATTTTATAGAAAAATGAATAATAAACCAAATCAATGGCTAAATATATCAATAGAGGCCAGAAATTAACTTTAAACAGCTGAAATTGAGAGCAAGATTTACTACATAAACAGCAGCTATTTGTAAAAAAAGAGTGGCTTCCCCTGAATCTTGTGCTATAAGTTTACAAAAAAAAAAACTTAAACAAGATGGCTGCTATAGTAAATAAATGAGCATGGTTGTATCTGTTAGAAACATCGCTAGTCTTCATTTATTACTGAAAAGTTTTAATTCAATTGTTTAAAAACACTAAAAGTTACATAAATGAAACAACTTAACAAGGAAACATTTTTGTATTTTTCAAAACATAAATCCTCCTCAAAATATGGAATAATTATTAAAATTTAAGGAGTCACCTGTTTTTCACATTAGGCCTACTAGTCGCGGGCGATTTTACGTAGATACCTATATCTAGACCTAAAACCGAAAACGATAGATTACCAGTAAAAGGCAGTATTATTCACAAAAGCCTGTGACTGTGAGTTACTCACACGTGAGTGTGACAAATGGCCAATGTTATTTTTTGTTTTTTTTTAATAGGAGGTCTCGACTCTCGAGGCCCACACCTGGACACCTCACAAAGAAATATTTAATTTTAATTTTAAGGTAATCCCTTAGTTTAGCGTCGGTTATTATTCCGGAATCGTATAGCAGTAAAAAACAGTAAAACAATGCCAAAGTCTGTCACACACTTCCCGAATTCACCGGAAGTACTGTAAACCATACTTTATTTGGCGTCATCTTTTATTTTTATACAGAATGTTTAAATTTTGGATAGATTTATTTTTGTAATCATTTTTACATTTTGTAATCATTTTTACTATTTTTGTAATCTAGATTTTTTTACTTGGTCTAACAGATAGATATCTATCTAGATCTAATTAATTAATGGTCGCAAATCCGCTGCAAGCCAAAAACATTTAATTATTACATTTGACTTCATTATTTATATTTATATTAATATATTTTTTTATTATTTTTAGATCTACTAATTTAAATCTACTATTATATTTATTCTTGTTTCCTTTAGTCGATTAAACTTAAAAAATTAAAACATTAATTTACTACAATCGACTTTCAATTTATTTATATTTCAATGTTCAAATAAACCATGGTTTACCGTAACTCTAGTTACCGAAACTCAACAAACATTACCCGATAATTTCCGACGCTAAACTAAGGGATTACCAAATTTAAATTTAGGCAGGCCTATTGATTAGATTGAAATTACTAGAGTAGATCTGGCTACTTTACCAATCATAGCAGACTAAAAAAAAAAATCTAGTTTTATAGTTAAAATTATATTATAGTTTTAGATCTAGATTCTTTCTACTAGATTCTAGTAAGAACATATTTTCTAGATTTATCTTGACTTCTCCTAATCCTAAATATAAACTAGATCTAGATCTAGTAAAAATCTATAGGATCTAGATCTAGATCTAGAATAGATCTATTTGATTTTTTTAATGGAGGCGAGCGAGTTGACGAGATTCCTTCCATAATATTGTTGACATGGAATAAAAACGTGCTTTTTAGATTTAGACCGTAAAAAAAAAATAAAAAATAAAAACTTAAGCCTAAAATTAATTTAGAAATTTTATATTTTTAGAATAAATGCTATAAAAGTTGCAAATCCAGAGAACTTGAAAATAATTTGTTGAGTTTAAGGCTACATTTCTATTTATTTTCATCAAGCCTAAGTTAAAACCGGATGTTTCACTTTCGTAAGACAAATATTGATTGGCTGTACAGTAACTTAGTGATCGATAACTATTTGTTTACAAAACTTTGCAGATCAAGTTTTTAAATAATAATGCAAATTAAAAACCCCATGACCTAGTTTTCTATTTTTAGCTTACAATGTGTACAATAAAATCAATGTCGGCCTATCCAATAGCAGGATGCCATTGTTTATGTCGCCATTACACGTGAAAACCAAATTGTTTTGGCTTGTTTTTAAATTTTCAATTAGTTACCGAAAATTTTTAAAACATCAAATAGACCCAATCTTTAGTAAAGTCCGAAATAAACCAGACAGACAGGATTTTATAACCATATTAATTGTAACTACGCCGTGCCTGATTTTTAAACTAATTTATACACCTCTCAAATACCTTTGAGAGTTTTCTCGCTCGTGTCCATTAGGATTAGCTGCGAAATTTGTGCTGTGAATAGATTGTTTACAAACAGACAAGTGAACTTCCGGATATTTTGATAAAATAACTTCGCGATTTTATAAAAAATGCAATTTTTATAATACCAATTAAAAAATTTAATTGTAGGCCTATAGGGCCTAGTCTATACTATAAATAGGGCTCTAAATTTAGAAAATAAATAATTTTCTTTAAATGTATTGGCCTAATAATGAAACAATATTTAAATAAATAAAAAGAAAAGCGTGGGAAAGTTCATGACGGGCAGTTTGTTATGTAGAAAGCTAAATAAAAAAAAAATACATCAGAAAGCAACAACTGTCGTTTATTTATCTTGTGTGTGCTTGATACAAACCCAGGAGAATCCCAACCATTTTTCTCCCTGATGAGTGGGGAAGGGTGGGTGTGTACTGCCCTAATTGTCGTTCAGTCACATAAAATATGTACCATACTTTAACCACCTTTCCCAAACCTGAAGGTTTCAAGCACTTACCACTATATAGCCTTTATGTCTTCAAAATATACTTCACATCTCTTCTAGGCAGGACAAAACTAGATATACTTATGGAACAATACTATTCTTCTTCATTAAGCTTACTTAAATACAGAAATTAGCCTGTTGTGCAGCTTACTACCTAATTAAGAGCAACCTCTGTAAGCATTGAAGCAAACCACCTTAGTATAAGGGCTGCACATTTACAGGGCAGCATGTATTATGTTTCATATTATTAAAACAGTGATTTTTAACCTTTTTGGAGGTACCAAACCCCACCAGTTTGATATGTGAATTCACAGAATCCTTCATAACAGTATATGGTCCTCACTAAAAAAAATCTTATCATCAATCATATGAGTATGGAATGTGTCTTGACCAGAGACTGTCTTAGAACCATTGCATTAGAACTACTAAAAACAACATCTGGAATAATTTTAACAAGCTCTACCATATGATGTAAAATCAGGCCCCTAGTACACATGCCACCACGAAAAAATTTTACCGCCCCGCCGAAAATTTCAAGTGCCCCCCCCCACCCTGGAGCAGAGGCGTAGTGACCCTTCCCGGCGCCTGGGGACATACTTTCAATTTGGCGCCCCCCTCGGGATCAAATTTTAGATTTGCACCCCCCCCCCCCTCGAACTTTTCATTTGCACCCCCCCCTCAAACTTTCGATTTGCACCCCCCCCTCAAACTTTCGATTTGCACCCCCCCCCTCGAACTTTTCATTTGCACCCCCCCCCCTCAAACTTTCGATTTGCACCCCTCCCCCCTCGAACTTTTCATTTGCACCACCTCCCCCCCTCAAACTTTCAGTTTGACGCCCCCCTAAGGTTGGCGCCCAGGGACATATGTCCCCCCCCGCCCCCCCCCCCTCGCTACGCCTCTGCCCCGGAGAAAAAAATCTGGAAGAAACACTGTACACATTGCCCTGGTTCTTGCACCAGATTAAAAGAAAACAAATGACACTTTGTTTATCAGTGAGTTATGACCAGTCCATCAAAAATGGTACTGGATATTTGGCTACAATGGTGCCTTTTCAATAAATGCTGGCTTGGTCTTTACATCATCTCATCAAGTGTCAGACTGCCAGAGTTGTTACGTTTAGGATTATTGTTGTGTGAAGGAATGTTATGATTTGAAAAATAAATGAGTAATGTGACTTAATTAAAAAATGGGTGATATGACTTAATTAGTGACATGGCTAATTGAAAGGTTGTCATGAATATCAAGTATATGAATGGGTGCTATAATTTGAATTATGACTAGCACCATTGTATTGATAAAAATAGATCTACCCTCTGCCAGTATTACAAGCAACACCCATCTTTCACTATATTAAATTTACAAACTCTGAAATCTAAAATAACACGATTTTACAAGAATTATGTAAATAATTAAAAACAAAACATCATGTATTAAACAACTTTTAATATTGCAATCACTGTCAAGTATAAAGTAAAAAAAATACATTGAAAGTCTACATCAGAAACTTTACTGTAGCCAGGGAAGTTAAATGGAAAGTCAATTACTAAACTTTACAGGTAAGTGTAGAGTTTAGTCTATCTGATGACCTTCATCATGAAGATTTTTAAGATCATCATCATTTAAACTAACTATCCAAAACTTCCAAACTATGCAGGATAAAGTTCAAGATGTAGGTATAAAAATACAAGAAAAAAATTTTTTAAATACATTTTTTTGACAGGAGAAATTACAAAATGTAATTGAAAAATCATTGAGCATATAAAAAATATATAGAAAATGATACGGAGATTGTGGAATCACATTTGTAAGGGACAAATAAAATTTTCTGAGATAGTTCTGATTGAGATCAGTATAAAATCATGAAATCATTCTTAAGAATCATAAATCAATTTTTTTTCAAAAGAAATTCTTAAATTATCTGTTTAAGTTTCGGTGGTTATGACCTTCAGTGATTGTGATATCAATTTGGAAGGAAACATTTCAGTTTATAACTACTAAGGTAACATTTTTTTTCTACAAGCTAAAAAAAATTACTAATCACTGAATAAACAAACATTTTTTTTTCTACAAGCTAAACAAAATAACTTATCACTCTGAACACCAGGTAATTTTAAAAAGTGATGCAATGGCTATAGAATACTGACATTTCATAAAGATAAATAACAGCTATAAAATGACTGAATGAGATTTAGATTGACCTTGTCACAACGAGACTCGTTTACTTTTTCTTGGGCAGGGCACATGCCTCCTCCCCACATTCAACAGTGTGAGGTTTAACCTCAACAGATCCTGCAATACCCAGAGCCTTTAGAACTTCGTTGGGGTCCACATGATCCCCTGGTGACTCTTGCTTGAAGGCCAGAAGAGCTTTACCATCTTAGAAATACAAGTTGTGTTTTTTATATTGTTTTTATATTGTTTTTTATATTGTTTATAAGAAATTCAAAAGAAATGAAACAATGATAAAAGAAATTCAAAAGAAATGAAACAATGATAAAAGAAAATCAAAAGAAATGAAACAATGATAAAAGAAAAACAAAAGAAATTAAATAATGATAACAGAAATTCTAAACAAATAAAACAGTGATACAAGAAAATGTAAAGAAATTAAATGGTGATATTTTATGAGTTATCCTTACTGAGGCATATGAGATAAATAAAGCTGCACTTATTAGATAACATAAAATAACATTTCCTTGGTTAACAAAACTACACATTTATTTTTAACTCACCAGTATTAATGACCAGTGTGCCACCATTTTGCCACCCATCCCCAGCAAAGTTTCCCTCCACTTTTTCTTTACGACTCTGAGGAAGGAAATCACAATTTATTTTTATTAGATGCAACAGATACCTCCCTGAGTTAGCAATTCAAAAGCTGGTAGTACTGGTAGCAGAAACACAGTGAAGGCTATCTTTAATCCAGGTAATGAGGTACCGCAGTGTCAGTATTTTAATGTGCTGTGTGACTATTTACCACTGACTGTAATTTTATGATAATTATTTTACAAATCTGTCACAATACCTCTGATATGGAATCTCTTGTTTTTTTGCCTGCAAGGGCTGGAATCATGGTAAAAACATTCAATCTGCCAATAGAAAAAAAATTGCTCATATAAGACTTTCAGATTTTAAATATTTTGAGTTATTATGGCTAAAATATGGAAGTGTTCAGCAGGCAATATTAAAAAAACAAACTAAACTTTATCTTCTTCTCCTTTGTTCTTAATTTTTAGTGTTGGGAGGGATCGAGCCTTATCTGCCAGAGGTTTGAACTCGAGACTTTATTCGAATTTATCAACCATGAGCTTTTGCCGACTAGACCATGCTTCCATCACAATTAAGGATTACGTGTCAACTGGTTATGCAGCATTGAGGCCATTGACTCCGATTTCAGCCTGCTTTTCTTTTTGGATTTGCTTCCATAGCCTTTGTCCAACCAAGAACAAACTACAAGGCAGCAGTTGTTTAATTCTGGAGTTGTCTCTCCTTAAAAGTGGCTGTCCCCAGCTAACGAGCCTCATCTGTCCGAGGGTTTGAACTCGAGACTTTTCGGTTTAGCAACCATGAGCTTTACAGACTCGACCACGCCGACCCCTACTAAACTTTATAATGGGCGATATTTTTGTTAAGCAGATTGCTATGCTATTAGCAATGAGTAGGATGGTATGTTAACGCTTATGTATGTTAAAGCTTAAAGTATGTTATAACTGTATAAAATAAAGTATAATAGGCTAAGGATTTAATTTTAAATCAGCTGCATTTAGTTTGTAAAATGTATACATGATAACATAAAATTAAAAAAAAAATGTATTAAGTTGCAGTTACGTAAAAACTACATTTTAAAATATCTGGGATTAGAATAGGATTGAATACAAAATACAGAATACAAAGCTGGATCAATCCTGATTCCTATAAATACATAATGCAGCAGTGACAGTGAGGTCATGATGACAAAGGTGATAAGAAAAGAAAGAAAGCGTAGGTTGCTGAGTATAATCCAGGTCACGCTAACCATTCTTTGGTTCATATGTAGAACCAGTGGCGTCACTAAGTCTGGTGTCACCCCCCCTTTTGCAGTTGGTATCACCCCCCACCCTCCTAGGTAAAAGATTCAAAGTATTTATATTTAATACTGATAATACTAACAATATATAGTCGGTTGTTAAAGCTGGATGTAGCTTTGATTTCTCATCACTGTGTCACCCCCCTCCCTCCTTGTCGGGATTGTCATTATGTGCTTGAAATAATTTTGAACTCGAATTAACCATTCATTCAACTGGAAAAAAAAAAACATTTATTCTATATATCTTGCAATATTTTTGTCTTGGTGTCACCCCCTAAATGGTGTCACCTGGTGCGGTCCGCACCCCCCACCTCGCAATGTCTCTGGGTAGAGCTCGGGGTAAATGCCGGATGGATAATCTGCTTTAAAGTAAAGTAGTTATATCTTCGTGAAACTTTTTTTGCCTACGGCCAATGGTTATACTACGAGGGTAAACTAAAGTTAGAAAACTGACCTCCTGAATCCTAGAGTCTTGTAACATTCTTTTTTAAGGTCAATATACAAATCTGAAACAGTAAACAAAAAAAAACATGAAGTCAGGTCAGATTGTTGTAAAGAATATAGAAAAATAACTAAAGCTAGCCCCCCACCAAACACACACACCTCTCCAATGATGTCACAACTATCACTCCAATATTTAAATTATATATGAAAACATGCTTGAATCACTTTTTCTTTACCCCTTAACTATGTCACACCATCACAAATGTTCTACCCCCCCCCCCCCCCCCACAAGCACTCAATCAAAGTTTAACACCTATAATTACTCATGATGTTCTGTAACAATAAAAATACTAGAATTACCAAATACATACAACTGTTTATAAAATAAAATCTAGTCTCTGGAAGCCTAAAACTGTCTTATTTGCAGGCGAGATTTCTGTGAGGATTTATTTAAACTGTGATAAAAACCATTATGGATTTAAGTGCTTATAATCCATAAACAATGGGATGGAGTGGTCTAGCGTTACAGAGCTGGACTGCTAACCCGTAAGTCTCGAGTTCGAATTCGGGTTCAAGTCAGTAGACCGTCCCTGAGTCTCTTTATATGCCGAGGTCACAGAAACAAGTGAACTCTACTTCACTTGCCCCATAGACCGTCAGGTTTGAAAGGGAAATTTTATTTTACTCCAGAAACAACATATTAATTAAAACAATCTTTACATCCCACTCCCTCAATTGTCACACACAGCCTCTCGTCTTAAATGATGTCACATCTGTTGACTTTAACTGAGATTTCTGAATAAAAAGTTTACTAAACTGCTTCAACATTGAGTATTTAGATCAATTTTTATGACAATTTATAAAAAAAAGTAATTGTGAAATTAATGAATAAAATTAATTTAGTTTTTAACATAACATTTAACATAACATCACACTTTCTGAACCTTCCCTCATGAAACAGCGCCACAGAAATCTGAACATCTCTTCCTTCCTAGGAGTATGACGTTGATTATGGATAACCCCTTAAGCAATAAAATGTTTGTCATGTTTTTACCTCCTTTAAAATATTCCCCTTTCACAAATTCTTCCACACCCAGTTCCTCAAGGCCAACGCCAATTAATTTAACATTACTGGCATCAAGCCGAGGCTTCAACTGGCTAATCTGCTGAGCTCCCAGCCTACACAACTGTCAGCCAAATCGTCGCAGAAAGGTCAGAACAACCGGTGAGTCTTTCCAGAAGGTTTCTAGAGCCACCATCTGTAAAAAAGATCTTAGAGTGAGGGCATTGGCGAAAAAATTTAAGGATGATTGTAGATACTGATGTCCAATAATAGACTTCCATAAAATAGGTGTATTGTTATAATTTATATTTATATAATATATTGGGTTGTTAGTAGTAAAATAGTAGTAGTAGTATTGTAATCTCGACTAATGTTATGGTTAGAAATTACTAATTACTATTAGGGTTAGCATGTGGACTACGGTTGGGGTTAGGGACAGGGTTAGCATTGAAATTAGCCAGCCGTGTCACGTATTTAGTTAACTACCAGTAACCTAACACCCCTCTTTTAAAGAAGATTCTATTAATAATAGACTATTATTATCGGACACTGACTGTAAAGTTGAGTGACTGTAGTCTGTGTAGTGTAAAGTGTAAAGTTGTAAACATTCCCCCAAATTTAGATTAAAAAATAGTAAATAGATTCATTAGGCCTACATCAGTACATTACAATGATTACATACTAATATTTACTACATACATTACAATACAAATATCGTCCAATAATTCTACGTACCTCACCAGTTGAGACACTTTTAACAAGACTTTTCGCAATCTTAGACGGCTCCATTGTATGCTTAATAACTGTTCGCAACGTTTTGGAAGCTAGTGCAGTAAACAAATGTGTTTACCCGACAGAATGTTATGTAAACTAAGCTCAAAGTCCAACTATAAAATCTACAGCAGTGAACGCCCTTGGCTATTATAAAACAGCATCACGTGATGAAAGTAAAAATAGCGATTTGCTTTAGGCCAAATGGATTAAGAAAAAAAAAAAACTTTCATAGTCTACATAATTTACTCTAATTTTATTTTCATCAAATAAATATAATATATTTCCATAATACAGCTTAACATCCAATATTTCCAATTTGTGTATAGCCAATTTTATAACATACAAAAGTTACAAAAGATATTGGCTTGTATTCAAAACAGTAATTCAGTCTTCATACAAATGAACCGCAGAAACAAATTCTAAATTTTGTTTTCTTTTTGCGTAACATACTCAGACCTACCTAAAAGTTTATGAATTATACGGTAGAGCTATTTAATTAACTCCAGATCTCACCTCAGTAGTGGAAGTGATAAAAAAAACCAAGTAACGGATAGTAACTGCTCCATCTTAATTGAAGTCGAGTATTTCCTTGTTACTTCCCCTGCATCGTTTGTACCATAATTTACTGTGTTTTTAAATGGTATGGGAAGGGGCTAGGAATGTCTGTGGTTGAGTATTGAACTCGAACTCCGCTTCTCCCTCCAAATATTCTGGTAACTTTAAGCAGACAGGGTTAAAATATGTTTAGATAGTTAACTGAAGTGACTATAATTTTTTAATTTGCATCAAACCAGGCTATAAGTGCATCCCCCCCCCGGAGAAAAAAGTCTGGAAGAAAAACTTCCCTCAACAGGCTGTGTGATGGACAGTGGTAAGTGCTCACTCAAGAGATGCCTGAAAGAAACTCTGCTTGTTACGGTAAACTATGTTATCCCCCACCCAGTCACTACCCCATCCCCTCCCTGTTAATTACCACACCTGTCAAAATGATTCCCTCCCAGTTAGAGCTATGGTTAGGGTTAGTTTATTGTTAGATGTAGGTTTAAAGTTGGTATTATGATTGCTGTTGGGGTTAGGGTTAGGTTTATTCAGGATGTCGGTGGTGGTAATTGACAGGAGGGTTGGGAGGGAGGGGGTAAAGTCAGGTGCGTAATTCCCAGAAGAGGGGGGGGGGGTAATGTCCTAGACCCATGTTATCCACTATAAGATCCGTATATAAACATGATGCAAATTTTACGAGTGGCCCTTATGGAAGGATCAACAGCGTTGACCTGTACACAAGTTACAACGATAGAGTTCTCCCCCTTTATCCATGCAACCGATACACTTGCTAGAATATTCTAGAGCTTAATGGGAATGTTTGTCTCCACACGCTGGTGACGTTTATCCCAAACATTCGGAAACCTGCCGAAAAAAAACACGTTGGTAAACATTAGGAGAGTGCTCATATTATTAGTGTATCTTTTAAGTTGAGAAGATTCCTGTTGAATATAACTGCGTGGTGGCGAGTTTTAGTTCAAAGGAGGGGGGTTCAATTTTTTGTTTACACATACACATACACATACACAGACATAGACACACACACACTCACATACACATAAACATACACACACATACACATACACATACACGTACACGTACACGTACACGTACACGTACACGTACACGTACACGTACACGCACACGTACACGCACACGTACACGCACACGTACACGTACACGTACACGTACACGTACACGCACACGTACACGCACACGTACACGTACACGTACACGCACACGTACACGTACACGTACACGTACACGTACACGTACACGTACACGTACACGTACACGTACACGTACACGGACACAGACACAGACACAGACACATGCACACGCACACGCACGAACACACTCACACATACACACACATATACACACAAACTCACACACACACTCACGCACGCACACACATATACACACACGCGCACTCACAGAAACACACACATACAAGGGTCGCAGCTACATCTCTCTTTAGGTGAGCTCGTGTAAGCCCCTTTGCCAAAAGCAAAAGCAATTTTACGACATCACAAATCTAACGGTTGAGATGTCACCTACCCGGTATCTGTTGCTTATCGTAAGACACCTGTCGTTTGAGAGGGGGGGGGGTTCTCAGCCTAAGCCAATTGGTGGTGGGGTGGTGGTAAAGAGGTGGCAGTTGTTAGGGGATGTGTGTTTGGTTGTTGTTGGGGATAGGGAAGTGAAACACAAAGGCTTATATTTTTCTATGTTTATTTCATCATAGTACGTGGTATTATAATAATTAATGTGTGAATTTACCTAGATTAGCTACATAACAGGGTCATTATTACCAAGATGAATTCAATAACATAATCATGTAACATCCTAATTTGTTAATTACCTAGATTAATTCAATAACATAATCATGTAACATCCTAATTTGTTGAATACCTAGATTAATTCAATAACATAATCATGTAACATCCTAATTTGTTAAATACCTAGATTAATAAGATGATTTATAGAGACCCAATACAAAACTTGTAAAATTTTTCTGTTTTAATTTCTTTAACTCTACCTCCTAGCCTTAATAACCCTGATTTCTATATCACCCGCATAACAAATAAAACGTATTAAACCCAAAGCATGGCAATTTCTTCATTTACTGCATAACGAAACAGAAAACAAAAGCAACAAAATTTTGCCAAGGGAAGCAACTAGTTATTCGTCACATCTTGTAAATTAAAATACATTAGCTCCATTTTAAACAATTTGTCGCGAAAATGAATACAGAAAAATTACAGTTGTTTTAATCCAACTCGTTACGACATACGGAGTTCCCAGATTGATTAAAGGAGAGCTTTCATTAATTAAAAAAGCTTTTTACGTCGATTACAAAATTAAGCAGGGTTTTTTTGGTAATTAGATTATTTACGTCTTGATTTCAGCCAATCAGAACGCCAGGGAGTCACGTGGTTAATTAGAATATTTTCAAATAAAGTTTCCATTAATTTATCTAGGCGTGAGTTCAAAGGTAGATGGGAACGAATTGATTTGTTTCATATGGGATTATTTTGTAGTTATGTAAAGTATTGTTGGTAGATCAAGTAAGATGCGTTTATTGAATGCTAAATACACGTGTTAAAGTTTGTGATTATGTAAGGTATTGTAGGCAGATGAGGTAAGATGTGACAATCAAAGGCTAAATACACGTGATAGAGTTTGTGAATAATAAAGGTATTGTGGGTAGATCATGTAAGATGCGTTTATTGAATGCTAAATACACGTGTTAAAGTTTGTGATTATGTAAGGCAGGGGTTCCCAACCCTGTGCCAGCGGGCGCCATAGCGCCCGCTGAACGATTCGTATGTGCCCGCCTCTCACGACTCGACGGAGACAGAATTTTTTTCATAAACATTATTTTACAATATGATTTATTTTTATTCATTTGTTACAGTTTTAATTTTTAATACGCTCCTAATTATGAAGCTCTGGCCAATGAAATGCAATGCCAAAGATCACTTTGACTTTATTATATTTTTTAATTAAATGTTTTCTTTGTATTTATGTGTTTTGTTTACTTTCTTTACGTTTTGTAAATACATTTCTCTAGGTGTATGCAATTTGAAAAAAAAAGCCAAATAATTTTATTATTTGAAACATTTTTGTTTATTATTTATTAATACATTATGACTATAAGAGAATAAGAAAATAAGAAAATAAATTATGTGAAAATGACAAGTTATGGAAGGAGTTTGTCGATTTAAAATAGGTGGTGCCCGCCACCCTACCGATAATTTAGAATGTGCTCTAGAGTAAAAAAAGGTTGGGAACCCCTGCTGTAAGGTATTGTGGGTAGATGAGGTAAGTTGTGACAATCGAAGGATGAGTACACGTGACAGTGAAGAAATGAGGAAGGGAGGTGTTCTTTTTTGATAAACAGAGAGTTGACAGTAGTATACCTAGGATATGGTGTAGCGTCAGATGTACTTAAGGACTAGGATCTATATGTTAGAGTTGACTTTATAGTTTAGAAATGTGAGGGTGGGTGACGACATTAAGGCTGAGATATGACAGTAGATGATGGAATCAGTCAACATTTGACAGCAACTAGTAAATAAGATTATATAACTATGTATACAATTTCGACTCAAATTATCGATATTTTTAACATCAATGTTGGAGGTTACTAAAAAATTTAAAGTGATCCAAGTATAAGATCTTCTTCACACAGAAATAGCGCACACTATCAGTTCCGGTTACCGGAAATCGTTCACGTACTATTTTATCTTTATACGTAACTTTTCATCCACCTAACTGGTTCTCATTTTATTGGCCTATGAGAAACCGGAAACCGGAAGTAACTCTTCTGGTTACCTCACATAATTCGGAAGTTGATAAAAAAGTACAAATTTGATAAGATGCCAATGTATGAAATTTCAACAAGGTAACGGAAATGTTACTGAATTTATCGTGTCTACACGCACACATACACACACGCAAACATAGGCACGCGCACGCGCACACGCACCTACACCCCCCTCCCACAAACACACATACACATACACACAGACACGTACACCCGCGTACATAGAGAGAGATAGAGAGAGACACAGACAGACAGACAGAAACATGAACAGGATTGCAAAAACTAAGAAGGTTATGCTTATAGAGCGTCAACATATTAGTTTAAATCTCGATTTAGATTTTCTGTACGTTTACAATACATTATTGATATTCCATAAGGGGGTGTAAAAACGACAAAAACTGTCAAAATTTCTTTAATTGTTAGTGCACGATCATAATACTTCCTCTATAATATATATATATATATATATATATATATATATATATATATATATATATATATATATATATATATATATATATATATATATATATATATATATATATATATATATATATATATATATATATATATATATATATATACGAGGAAGTAAAAAGAGTTGCGAAAAAACCCAAAAACATTTTCTTTAAACAAATTAGTGTGTTTAGGTCAAACAGAGTTTGTCTTAAAAAGTAAGAACGGAAATAATGGACTCATCATCTGTTAGCTCTGCACTAAAAATAGCCCAGAAAATATCAGCCGGAGGGATTGAGACCATCACAGTGGTAAAAAATACATTAGGTCAATCAGATTGTCAGGGAACGGCACGTGATTTAATGAAGTGCTAATCTTGATTGGGCTGAGGTCACTTTTTTCTATATTTAGATAACCGGGTTGACCCGGAAAGTCAATTTAGGCTGGGGTCAATGCGCGTGGTGCTAAGGCGAAGATCGTTAACAGATAGACAACATTTGTAAACAGATAGACCACAATGGTAAACAGATAGACCTCATTCGTAAAAATAAAGAGATATGAATGCGGTTTTGTGGTACTGAGATGATGAGTTTGGTTCTCAGGTTTGGGGTCGTCCATAAATGACGTCACACTCGAAGTGAGAGGGTCAGTAATTTTGTGACGGTGTGTGATGAGGGGTATATGGGGGGGGGGGGGGGGGTTCAGATTGTTTCGACGTCACACTTTTGCATTATCTAATAAACCGGGAGTGATCTCCCCTAAACTTTCTCGAATATTTTTATATAAAATAACAGGGGATGGGAACTCGGGCTATAAACATGATTTTTAATCCATTTTAAATACTTAAAGTTTTAAAAATAGAATAAAATCTCGTAGACAAAAGAATTGCACACCGAGTGAACGCTAAATAAAAAAGTGCATAATAGTGCGCAATATTATTAGTACTTTAAAAATTTACATTAGTTTTTGGAGAAATCGGAAGTAGCGTAAATTACTACTTCCGGTGAACGGAAATTACTCAAAATTTAACAGAAGGTAGAGAAGTAAATCTTTTATTTACATGTGAAATTTCATTTATCTATCTGAAATAGTACTCAAGTTATAGGCTTTTGAAAAATTCAAAGTAGGAAAAGTACCACTTCCGGTTATCGGAAATCGCTCAAAAGTTGATACGGATCTACGATTTTGATAAAATACTTATATATTAAATTTCATCAACCTAGCTTTAATGGTACTCAAGTTATCGTGTTTACACACGGACACACAGACAGACATACAGACAAGATTGCAAAATTATGTTTTTCCGTATCAGTGAGGTGGCACGATCACAAGACTTTCTCTATACTTCGTGTATACGAGAAAGTAAAAAAGCAATGTTAAAAACAAATTTAAAACATTATTTCGCGTTTTACAAAACTGGTTTAATAAATTGTAATAGGAATTGATTAAAATACTCTATACTGAAAGAGTTCAGACAAGATTTTGGAAAAATATCGATGTTTTAAGAAAAATTCAACTGCAATTTTGAGGGAGGGTTGTAGAACGAGGTGTGACGTCATTTTAGGGGTGGGAGTGGCTTTTTGTGACGATGTGTGACGGAGGGGAGGGGGTGAGGTAAAAGTCGTCAAAAAAGCGTGACGTCATTTATGGATGACCCATGTGCGTACGTGTACGTGTACATGTACGTGTACGTGTAAGTGTACGTGTACGTGTACGTGTGCGTGTACGTGTGCGTGTACGTGTTCGTGTATGTGTATGTGTATGTGTACGTGTACGTGTACGTGTACGTGCATGTGTATGTGTATATACATGTAAAAGTTCAATTGATCGTGTATTTAAAAATTGTACGTGTGTATATAGATTGCGTATGCGTAAGTTACAAATATGATTTTCTGCAATTGCCTATATGTCCGCATATATATACATACATACATACATACATATAAATAAATAAATAAATGAATAAATATATATATAATAATAATAATAATAATAATAATAATTATATATATAGATATATATATAGATATATATATATATATATATATATATATATATATATATATATATATATATATATATATATATATATATATATATTTCGTGTAAGCTTTAAAAATAATTGTGTTATATAGACAACATGCGACTGATGTACGAAGCAATGTACTCAGAACGCGTGTGTACTAAAAATGTGCGCTAAGCCTTTCTTAACTACAAAGCCTTCCATTATGGAGAAGATGGCGTGTTTTTGCAGGTAGTTCGCCAAGTATAATTACGTTAAAAATATCTGAAGACTATTTTTGTCCAATCTTCCAACACGCAAACTTTTGGGAATTTCATGAAATGATTAAAAATGAGTAGGAAAGGGAGAAAGAAAAAAACGAAACAATTTTCCTAGCTCAATTGCTAATTTCTGAGCCACCTTTTTTTTTGGCTTTGCTAACAAGGAAAGAGATTGTGGGTTTTCATGCTAAAAATAGATGTGCAACTACGTTTAATTAGCGGTTTCAAATGTTACGAGGTGTAATTCAATTTTTAAATTTTACGAAATGTCATTATACATCTAAAATTATGTAAGCTTATATTTAAAATATAATTGTGACTTTTTTTTTCTTTTTCTTCTACGTTTATTTTTTTAAGTATGATTTTTGGTATGTTAATTAAAGTATAACCATATAATTTATGCTACTTTAAACTAAATCAAGCCTTTGAGTTAGCTAATTGATAAATGAGGATTTTTATTATTAGGTACAACTTGTCACGAAAAGAAAACATACATTTGGAAAACCCACGGACCAAGGATTTATTTTAATTTAGTTTCCCAATGTAATTGTCAGATGTGAAACGAAACTTAAAAGCTCTATAATTCTTTTCAATTAAATTCTAATTAACAATTTATGTTTAACTTGTGTAAAAAGTATTTTCAATCCACGATAAATGCTTTTTATTGTCATTTTAAAATCTTGCTTGCTCTTTCCTAATTTGTAGCTGAATTAAGCTTTGATTAAAATTTATTTATTTCGTTAAAAACAGAAAGAAATGTTTTAGATGTTTCCAAAAGTTTTGAACATGTTCATGCAATGGTGGTAATTTGATGGCGTGGCGTCACTAGGTCGGGTGTCATCCGATTGGGTAGATGGGTCCTATGTAATGCAGTGGGGGGGGGGACAGTTAGAAGGCTGGGATAGGAGAGGAGGTAGGGGTATGGTATAAAAAGCAACAAAGCTATATTGTAGTGTTGACAAGAGCTAAGATATTACAATAACAGCCCTATATAATAGTGTAGTTAGAAGATAAGAGGGGTTGGTAAAGCTCATGGTTGCTAAACCGAAAAGTCTCGAGTTCGAACCCTCGGGCAGATGAGACTCGATAGCTGATGTCAGCCACTCTTCTAGGAGAGACAACTCCAAAATTAAACAACTGCTGCCTTGTAGTTTGTTCTTGGTTGGACAAAGGCTATGGAAGCAAATCCAAAAAGAAAAGCAGGCTGAAATTGGAGTCAACGGCGCATAACAACACTAAAATTAGGAACGCAGAAGAAAAAGAAAGAAGAAAAGATATTACAATTATAGACCAATATTTTAGTTTAGGTAGGGATGAGATATGAAAATAGAAGATCTATATTGTAGTGCATGTAGGAGCTTGTATAAGAAAATCATTATCACCTTTTCCGTTTGTGCCCTTTACACATGGGGCAGATGAACTCGGCATGTAAATGGATACTACAGTCAGCATTATGCCCAGTGGCCTGTTTTTGTAACATGAGCCAGGTACCCATAAAAGCTGGGTGGACTCAGTGACGTCCTGAAGAAATGAAGCCAAGCCGAGATCTGAACTCAAGACCTACGGACTAGCAGTCAAACGCTCTACTAATTAACGAAATAGTCCCCAAGTATAATTAAGAAAACAATATTATATTGTAGCGTAGGTAGGGGATGGGATATGACTAAAACAGGTCTATATTGTAGTGTAGTTGACTGAGACCAGAGGCGTAGCGACCGATTCCGGCGCCCGGGGCGGACTATAAATTTGTGCGCCCCTCCCTCCCATTCTATTTATAGATATTCCTGTCTTTGAAAAAACGCCCCCCCCCCCCTTTTGAAAAAGCACCCCCCCCCAAGTAAATAAATAAATAAATTGGAAAGGTTTGTGGAGCTTCTTACCAGTTACTATCCCATTAGATTTTCTATTTCGGTGCCACAAAATTGATATAGAAAACAGTTAAATCAATGTGAAAAGCCTAAAACTCGTTTATTTTCATAACTTTGACTGCATATAATTTAACACTTCAGCTTAAAATGAGCTTAAAATGAATTATTAAATTAATTTTTCTACCTCTTTTAGCGTCCCCTTAGGGTCGGCGCCCGGCGCCTCACCCGCCCTACCCTAGCTACGCCACTGGCTGAGATATGTCAAAAACAGGCCTGTATGATAATATAGCTATGAGCCGACATATGACAAAAACAGGCCTATATTATAGTGTAGTTAGAAGCTGAAATATGCCAAAAATAGACCATAGTCTAGAAACTAACTTGGGTGTCTATTTTAAACAGTCTACACGTTTTTTTCCAAATCGATCTCAACTCATTATCATATTAATTACACAATTTAATTAATTAATTCTTCTTTTGAATATCCCAAGTGCAACTTTGAAAAATAAACGTCGTTCCTATTAACAGCTTTGGTTAGTTAGCTATCCAAATCTAATTGCGGATCTAGTTAATCCGGCTTTAATCATATACATCTGTTTAAAAAATATGTTCAGCTGATGATGTTACTGATTAGCAATGCACGTAACGAGCCCGTTCTATCAATTACCAGGCATGTCCGGCACCAAGATCATGCCAAAAACTCAGACATGCCGCGCTTAACGCCGGAACTGGGTGTCGCATCAGTTCATCATCGATACTGGCGTCGAAGTAATCGTTAGATTGGAAGATTAAGAAACACGTTTTATAGGCTGGGGTTTATTTTTAGACTAACGTTTCTTCATATTCCTTTCAAATATGGAGTTGGGGAATACGTTGTTTTAATGGGGTCGTTTCATTGAGGTGACCATAATCCGCTAATGACAGTTTTAATGAGGAAACGGAAACAAAAAGTGTTCCATCTCACAAGGATTTGAACCTATTCATCTATCTTTCAGGATCAATCATGTCAATTTTTGAAATGGATTTTATTTTTTTTTAATTAAAAAAAAACGAATGTTTCAAGTGTTATTTTCAAATTATTTAAGCCAAAAACTGATTTTAATTAAAATTTTAGCTTAAAAAAATTCAGGAAAAAAATTGTCTATTAATTTTTTTTTTCCTATGCGGTTTAAGACATTTATTTATTTAATTGTATTCTCTAAAAATGTATAGTTTAACATATTTATTGTAACAGCGCATCTAAAACTATCTATAACTGATTATCTCATGTGGGCTGGACATATCAAAATTATAAGGCGGTGAGCGAGTGGTTGAATGGTAAAGCTTACGACTGCTAACCCAATAGTCCGGGGTTTAGATACCACGTCCCTGAGTCCACACAGTGCTGACTACACCATCCACTCATATGCCGAGGTCATTGAACCAGATGAACTCTACATCACCTGCCCCTTGTGTCTTGGGCACAGACGGAAATATGACGATCTGACATTTTAATTAATTAATTAATTAAGACTCTTAAGTCCAAAAAAAGATATAATCTCAGTTTCTTTACAGTACCACTGATACAGTAAACCATACAATGTAGTGGTGGTATTTAATATAAGTAAATGACTAGTTCATGTTCTAACAATGTTTGATAATTCACATTGAGAAACCTTTACCCATTATAGTAGTATGAATTGTAACGCTAAGTTCGATACTTTGGGACCTTGTAATCTTTGATATCATAAAATTCAATAGTGAATGCGGTATCTCAGTGAAAGTAGAAATACCAAGGGTATGTAGAAAATAAATTGAAAACCACTTTCGTAATTTAACAGTATGCTATGTAGGTGTATGTAAGAGACATTATAAACCACTGGTTCTTTCCAACATATAAAACATAGTAGTTTTTTTGTGAAGTCTATTTCAGATGCTTAAATTTTATACACATTTATAATTCAGAAGTAGTGTGTTAAAAGTTTTCGTACAAGAACTAGCGCAGAGGCCATAGAGGGAGATTTTTAGAACCACTGTTAACCTGTCGCTGATAGAAATACACTTTGCAACAAGCAATGTTGTCAGATTTTGTTAGACTGGAATCCCCGCGGAAACAGGAAAGTAGGTCGAAGCGAACAAATTTGGAACAGATCAGTTGTCAGGGAAGAATAAGTAGGAAAGTCATGGGCTTAACTTGAAGGAATTGACCGAAACCGAGTAGGATGTAGGAGTGTAGTTGTGTCCCTTTGGTCCTTTACAATGTGTTGACGACAACTGACGCGCTGAGAAAAGTTGGCGAGCATTAACTTAAAGAAATAAAGAAATCTAGTATCCGCTCCACGCTGAGAAACACTGGAAAAACTATTAAACAGACCATTTTTTAAATAATCTATTTTCAAACGTTGTTTGAAGAAAGCTTAGCGAAATTTGATTGGACAAATAAAAGGGAGATTAGGCTTAAATTGAGCAAAAAAATGTTAATTATTTTTATGTCCTTCCGGCGTTTGCACAGCGCTAGAGAGCTTTATGTATGCAAGGATTAATCCTCAGACAACGTTTTCTGATTATTTATTCCGTGATTATTTTAATTTTTGATCTAATCAAAATTGTTATAAAAAATTAAAATGGATTTTGATATATATATATATATATATATATATATATATATATATATATATATATATATATATATATATATATATATATATATATATATATATATATATATATATATATATGTGTGTGTGTGTGTGTGTGTGTGTGTCTTGTTGAACGTGTGTATTAATTATGCGTATATGTGCGTATGTGTGTGAGTCCTAGAGCCATTATAGATACCCACTTTCAAATGTTATAATGTATACAAGCTCTATATCTTTAGATAAAAGCAAAATTCATACGCCGTTCATAATTTTCACAATATGTTTTTGAAAGAATTTCCGGTTCAAGTTTATTTTATAAAAAGTTTAATCTTTGTTGTCCCCACGAAACTAAACAATAAGCTTTTAAACGTAGAGCAGGAAAAAAAATGAGATGAAACGTTTTGTAGTTTCCACGCTTGATTGGGTGTAATTTGATCTGATTGACATTTTCAGACCATCATCTTTGACATGAAATCGATACTAAGCAAATATTGAACGATTTTGTATAAAATTGGTCTGCGTTTCTGTGATTGATTTTAATTGTTAAATTAACGATTATTCGTGAGCTCTTCAATGATTTTAAATTTGAATTTCCGAGAGGGAAAGCGAGCACACAATGCTTACAAACTTAATCATTAAAAAGGTTTTTCTTAGATAGTAAATATTTAGCCGACATAGTTTCAACATGTAACGACATTTGTATCACAAGACCTTAGGGGAAGAGAAACAATCACAGATGGCTACCATAATATGTCTTACGTCGAAGCAGAGAGATTTGATTTAAAATCAAGGGAAAATGATAAGTGACTAGAAATGATTTGATGTATTAGACTTCAAACTTTCTAAAGACTGTTACACGTAACGCAGAGATTGCTTCAGCGTACGAACAATGTGATTCATGTACGTACATCTCGCAGCATCCCCTTACGCTGGACCTGCTTCAGAGTACGAACACTTCCTCGTAAACTTATAATAATTGCTCCATCCGTCCTGTAAACTTTTCTTACGCACGTACCGTTTCCTACAAAATATGTGTATTATGCTTCACTGTACGTACACAATTATCCACCACAAAAACTTACAGAATTATTACTACTTGTTCCAACATACGAACCTGATGCTCCAAAGTACGTATTCTTTTCGCTACAACAGCCAGCACGTCCACTTTATAAACAACATGTCAATCATACAATAAATGAAGCCTTGACAGGGAATCCTGTTACATAAACGTCTAGGGCCTCCAGCCTCTATATCGTGGTACCCCTGGGGTTTATATTTGAGAACCCTCGTCCCCCTGTGACACACTACTCATGAACTCAAGTTTCATTAATCGACGTATTTACTTTATTCATTAGGAGGTTCGTAAAAAGAAGCAATTAGAGAAATAACGATTGAGATTGTGTGAGTGGGTAACGAAATGGGGAGAGGGTGAGGGAGGAGGGGTGAGTGAGGGAGTGTGAGAGAGAAAGAGTAAGGGTGGGTTGAGATAGGAATTAAGAGAGATAGGAGAAAGAAGAGTAGACATAAAGGAGAGTTAGAGGTGAGAGAGAGGAGGCACGGGTGAGAGAAGCGTGAGGATGGGAGAGAGAGAAAGTGGAATGAGGAGAGAGAGATGTTGGGGGAGACATGGTTAAGATAGAGTAGAGAAGCATACATCATAGAGGAGAGGTTATAGAGGAGAGAAAGGAGAGAGAAAGATGAGAGTACAGTATGAGTGAAGACGGAGAGGGGATAGGAAGGAGATGGGAGAGTAGAGAGATCAGAGAAATAGGAGAAATTAGGGATAAGGGATATATTGGTGACAGAGCAGAAAGAGTCGAGAATTAGAGAAGGAAGAGAGAGACGTAGAGAGACAAGAGAGACACAAAGATGACAGACATTTTTAAATAAATGGAGAGAGCCAGTGCTTTTATAAACAAGTAAAATCGATGACAGTAAGGTTCATTAAATGACATAAAAAAACGTCTCTGTATATGAAACAAAGGGAAATAACTAAAACAGGTTTATATATATATTGTATAAACACAACAAATAATGTCCCGGAAGTAGAATCTGATATAGAATGTTCTTTATCTTAACTGTAAAATTACGTTATTTATGTTTGTTATACTACATAATTTAATAATTTATAGTTTCAAAAATATGTACAAGTATAGTAATATATTCGTATTTTCAATACCTTCAAAATTAATATAAAATATTAACTTTAAATAAATACAACCACTCTTAATTAGTTACTAATATAAAAGTTGGTGTTTTTGACATTTCGTACGAACGCATACTTTTTTATTTAGCAAAAAAAAAAAAAAAAAAAAAAAAAAAAATGAACGTACACTTTTTTACCCCCATGACCCCTACCTTTACTTAATTTCGGTGTTTTTCACTAGCGCTGAATTATTATTTTTTATTTATTATCAGCATTGCACACATTGTTTAAACAAACATCACATTGACATGTCTTAATTTGAAAAATATTTTAGTTTTGATTACTGTTTGAAATTATGCCAATGATTTTGATGTTGATATACTTGTTTTATATTGAAAATAAAGTGTTGCTTTTTTTAAAAATAATATTGTATGATTTATGTACATTAGTAAAAATATTTTGATTTTGATTACTGTTTGAAATTATGATGTTGAAGTTGATGTACTTGTTTATATTGAAAATTTATATTGATAATAAAGGTATTTTTAAAAAAAAAAAGTATGAACGTACACAGCAGGCTTTAGTAAGAATTAAAGTCTGGAAACACAAAATGTTAAAAAAACTACATCCAGACAATGCTAGCTCTTTATGGCGGTGGATTCAATTTTCTGTATGGATGGTTTCGTAAAATGGTAATATGGCCATTGGCCCAGGCCGACCATCAGTGCGCATGACTGGACTCGACAGGAGTTCCGTTTCCCTCTGATAATATTTACAGAAGCCTCAGACAGACTAAAGGTTGGTAATAGAATTGTGAGTGGCTATGTCGGAAATGGGAAAAAAAACGAATTCATAAAGCAATAGATGTGAGAAATATATATTGATTTGTAGGAGTAGTTTGAAATTATTTTGTAAAAAATGTTAATTTATTTATGGACTTGATGAACTCGACCGAGTAATAAAAAAATTGTAAATTCTATGTTTACAGGTCGGCGTGGCTTAGACAGATGACGCTAGGCTGCTAATCAGAAGGTCTCGAGTTCGAATCCGGGTCCAAGACAGTAAATTGTCCCTTAGCCCACCCAGCTGGGTACCCAACTCATGTTAGGGGAAGCGGCAAGGCACAGCGCTTACCACACCTCCCCTTCAACAGACAATGGGCTGCTAGGTCTAAATAGGATTTTTTTTACTAACTTTTTTTTTAAACTAAAGGCAATTTATTTAAACAGAACCAACGATTTGTTTGAAGTAAACAGCAAACAAGCATTAGATATACGTTTTAAAAGAGCCCTTTCATTTTTTCCAAAATATCTGAATAAGCAACTTCTTCTTCTACTTCGTTCTTAATCCTAGAGTTTGAATAGATTCCCCCTTACACAAGTGTCAGCTGGTTATGCGCCATACTGACTCCAATTTCAGTCTGCTTTTCTTTTTGGATTTGTTCAACCAAGAAAAAACTGCAAGGCAGTTGTTGTTTTGATTTTTTAAATTTTAAATTTTTTAAATTGTCTGTCCAAGAACAGTTGCTGTCCCTAGTAACGAAATCTTCGAAATCTTCGAGATCATAACCTTGTCACCGTTAACTAACTGTTTTCAACGCCTAGTAAAACAGCTTGAAAATTCAACTTTGATTGACACATATGCAAATTGAAGATCCAAATATTTTGAAATTTTCGGACGTGTGACATGTAATTTTATCACCACTCAAATATATTATAAAGATATTTTTTTAAGATTTGAAAATAAATAAATAAATAAAATAAAATAAAAAAAAACACCTCTCAACAGCAAAAAAATTTAATGGATTTATTTGACATAAAAATTGAAAATATTCAGGAACATTTTTTTTAAAATAATTTAACGTCATTTACATTTGGAAAAAAAAACGAGATTATTTTTTTCTAAACACCCATAGATAAAAAAAAACTGCATTAAGACATGCGTAAAAATTAATCTTTTTATTTCAACGACAAAACACAGTTATTATATAGCCGTATCACTACGTCAATTTTTTTATCGTGGTAAATTCAATCTTGTCACCAGAGGAAGCGCGACAACTCTAGATAAACATCAAGACAACTCGATAAATAACGCGAGTTACCACCCAACACCCTGGGCCATCTAGCGCTTAGTTTTTTCCACGTCTGGTAGAGTACCATTTCCCGCCATTTCTGTAATCACCGTCTCGTCTTTGACAGCATAATTTGAAAGATGAAAAACAATTTCGCTTCATTAATTTACGGCGAATTATTTTCCTGATTTTTTTTTCTTTTCTATTTTTCTCTCCCTCCCATTTGAAAAGACATTCCCATTTAAAAATCAAATGAGATATAAATAGATTTTAAAACCTCTTCGCAAGAGTGCTTTGACATGTTTACATCTAAATTTTGCTGGCACCTTCGGGGCTGTGTTTTTGTTAAAGTACTTGTTCCGAATGACAGCGCGAAAAAAAAGGTTTTTGTTTAATTTTTTTTTACAGGTATTGAATTGGTTTAAGTATTTACTTATGTCTGAAGTGACAATTTATTAAAGTGCTGAAGTAGTTATTTCTAATTGTAATTGGTCGCCACTGAAAGCGTTTCAGTGTTGAGGTAATTAAATTCGTTTTTACTGTAGCCTTGCTTATGAATTTTTTTTTAATGTCTAGGTGTTTGTAAACTTGGAAGTTTAGAATAATTTTACTTCGTTCATAAATTCAGTTAAGTGTTGTAATAATGTGGTATTAGAATAAATATCGGGTGACATTCAGTGCAGAAATCCAGGGGAACCCTCCCTCCCCCCTCCTCCGCCAAAGTCTACTTATCTGGTGTACTAAAATTATAGAACATTTCCCGGATAGTGTCACCCTGTGTCTAGTGATATATATATATATATATATATATATATATATATATATATATATATATATATATATATATATATATATATATATATATATATATATATAACAAGCATTGAAACAAACTTAAGGGACTACGTGGTCGGGTGGCATAGCATAGATTGATAACCCGAGAGGCTAGAGTTCAATTCCCAAGCTCACACAGATCTGATAGGAAAAACACTGTGCTTTTATTTGCAGGTCATAATTTAAATTTTGATATCACTTTCTAAAGATCTAGGTCGAAATGATATCTATACATATAAACATATAAGTGTTCTTTTGCTGGGAATACACTATTCATCAGTTTTTACTTTTTAATTGTCTAGGTCGAAGTAACACAATATTAATTAGTTTTTACTTTCTTACTATCTATGTCTAAGTAACAAAGTATCCATCTATGTTTTTAACTTTCTAATGGTATAAGAAATGCAATATACATATTTTTTTGTTTTTATTTTATTTCTGATAGTCTAGGCTAGGTCGAAGTAACACAATACGCATCTGCTTTTTTACTTTCTTATGATCTAGGTCCGTTTCACAATATTCATCTATGCTTGACTTTCTGATGGTGCGGGTCGCAGTAACACAATATTCATCATTTTTTCTCGAAAGTCCTTAGAGACCTGCCGTGTTTGATTAATAGCTTAGGCCCAGTCTTTGCATCTCTCGGCTTAACAGTGCCGTGGGGAGGGGAATAATGGAGTGCGCCTGTCGTTGTAATTCATCCCAGTTCGTTTAGAGCTTTATCTAATGATCCTGTAAGTCAACTTCTTTCAAGACCGTGGACTCGCCTGCCAGACATACTCATATAATATATACACACATATATATATATATATATATATATATATATATATATATATATATATATATATATATATATATATATATATATATATATATATATATATATATATATATATATATATATATATATATATATATATATATATATATATATATCGAGTCCCCTGTTTGTTTGTGTTGTGTTTTTGAACGACAGGTACCTTTGTTTGTATACAGTTGTAGCCCTTGGTTGAGTGTGTTTACATGGAGCGAGAAGTGTTCACGTGAGCTGTGTCAGGTGACGGGTGTCAGAGCGTATGCTAGGGTGTGTAGCTGTTGGTTGGTGTGTGACTATGGAGAAGGACGTGGAGTGTGTTAAGTATTGTGTTTCATAATTTGTTTTATTTTAATGTATTTTATTTTATTATTGTAAAGTATTATTAATTAAGTCTTACTAGCCACAAATGTCTTCCTTATTTACTAGCCACAAATGTCTTCTTTATTTACTAGCCACAAATGTCTTCCTTATTTACTAGTCTAAAATGTCTTCCTTATACTCTAGCCACAAATGTCTTCCTTATTTACTAGCCACAAATGTCTTCCTTATTTACTAGTCTAAAATGTCTTCCTTATTTACTAGCTACAAATGTCTTCCTTATTTACTAGCCACCAATGTCTTCCTTATTTACTAACCACAAATGTCTTCCTTATTTACTAACCACAAATGTCTTCATCATTTACTACCCACAAATGTATTCCTTATTTACTAACCACAAATGTCTTCCTTATTTACTAACCACAAATGTCTTTCTTATTTACTAACCACAAATGTCTTCCTTATTTATTAGCTAGCCACAAATGTCTTCCTTATTTACTAGCCTTAAATGTCTTCCTCATTTACTAACCACAAATGTCTTTCTTATTTACTAGCCACAAATGTCTTCCTTATTTACTAGCCTTAAATGTCTTCCTTATTTACTAGTCTAAAATGTTTTCCTTATTTACTAGCCTTAAATGTCTTCCTTTTTTACTAGTCTAAAATGTCTTCCTTATTTACTAACCACAAATGTCTTTCTTATACTCTAGCCACAAATGTCTTCCTTATTTACTAGCCACAAATGTCTTCCTTATTTACTTGCCACAAATGTCTTCCTTATTTACTAGCCTTAAATTTCTTCCTTATTTACTAGTCTAAAATGTCTTCCTTATTTACTAGCCACAAATGTCTTCCTTATTTACTAGTCTAAAATGTCTTCCTTATTTACTAGCCACAAATGTCTTCCTTATTTACTAGCCACAAATGTCTTCCTTATTTACTAGCCACAAATGTCTTCCTTATTTACTAGCCACAAATGTCTTCCTTATTTACTAGCCACAAATGTCTTCCTTATTTGTTAGCCACAAAATTAAATATGTTCCTTATTTACTAGATCCTACCAGAAAAACAAAACAATACAAGGTATCACCATCTATTGTTGATATCGAATCGTTATATGCTTATAGATTAATATTCATGAAGTAAACGTTCTTTTTTTAAAAATACTGCCTGGCTATTTATCGTTGTCTTCTTCGTATTGCGGCCTTGAATAGGGGACATATTCTTTACAAACTAGGTAGTTAGAGGGTACACGAATGGGAGCTTTGGTCATTGCAATGTCGGGAAATTGTTCATCTCCGCTAGATGTCTATAGAGTCGGTCGCTTTATATCAAGAGGGGCTATCGATTTATTTTTTTCTAGGAGATGGCACTTTGCTTTCAATAGCAGTCTACACAGAAAAAGGTCTTTTGCAGACGACTGGCTAAGTGTGAGGTGATGTTAGGAGGGGGTCATTTTAGCGGGGGTTGATTGTGGCTTGTGGGGTAAGGGTGTAACACAAATGGGGGTACGGGGTGATTGGGGGTGTTGGAAAAATATCCCAGATTTGGAACGGGGTGTGATTGAATCTTATCAATTCTGACATCTTTGGTGATAAAAATAAATTACGTCGCGATTTTTGTTGCGTTATTTTTTTAAATATATTTATGTCGTGAGACATGAGGTGAAAGGTCAAGCGGGGGAGGTAATTTTGTCACGAATTATGACGGCGTGATCGTACATTAGGGCGATTCTTCTTCTTCTTCGTTCTTTATTTTAGTGTTGGAAGAGATTCCCTCCAACACAATTAAGTATCCCGTGTCAACTGGTTATACGCCATTGAGGCCATTGACTCCGATTTCAGCTTGCTTTTCTTTTTGAATTTGCTTCCATAGCCTTTGTCCTACCGAGACCAAACTACGAGGGCGATTGATATCTAACCCGAAAGTCTCGAGTTCGGATCCCCGGCAGAAAACTTCAAACAACTGCTGCCTTGGAGATTTTCCGAGGATGAACATTAGGTTATGGAGGCGAGTTTAGAAATATTAGCAACATGAAGTACGAAGCAACGGATCGTAATATATAATAGGGTTAGAAGAAATATCCCCCAAAACTACAATTCAGAAAAAAAAGATGAAAAATAATGAATAATGAGTCGGAAAAACATAGTTGTGTTATTTTGTCAATATGTCTTTTAGTGTATGTATGTGTGTGTGTGTCTGTCTGTGTGTCTTTGTCTGAATGTGGGTCTTCGAACACAATAACTTGAGTACCGGTACAGCTAGGTTGATGAACTGTCATATATAAGTATTATATTAAATTTGTAGTTCTGTAAACGTTTCAGCGATTTCCGGTAAACGGAATTGGAACTTATTCTGTATTTGTTTTTTCAAAAATCTTTTACTTGAGTAGTGTTTCCGATAAATAAACGAAATGTGACATGTCAGTTAAATATCTAATTCTCTGTTTTCTTACAAATTTTGAGTAATTTCCTTTTGCCAGAAGCAGTACTTAACGCTATCTCCGATTTTTCAACAACAACAAAAAAAAAACGCATAGGAATTTATAACGTACTAATATTCTACAAATTCTTTGCTGTTCTTTTGGTGCTTGATTCTTATTTCTACGAGATTCTATTCTATTTTAAAGTATTTTTAAGTAATTAAAAATGTTTTAAAAATCATGTCTATAGCCCGAGTTGCCATCTCCTTTAGTGTTATATTAGAATATTCGAAAACAATTAGGGGATATCAGTCCTGCTTAGCTACATTAATAAAACTAATATTTTTAACTGCATTTCAACAGTTTTTCACGCTTAAAAAAGCCCTCTCTTGTTAGTTGTAATGGAAGGTGATACATAATATGTTCAATGTTGGCCATACTCTAAAATTATTTTTTATTGAAAATCACGTTTAAACGCAAAATAAAATCATTAAGGGGGTGGGGGGGGGGTTGATAGAGGGACAGACTTTTAGGGAGAGAGGGGAGTTCGAGCATGTTGTGACAGTGTGACAATGGAGTAGCTGGGAGGTAAAAATTGTTTTTAAAATTTGTAAAATGTTGTTGATTGATGACTCCATAGAGCAAGACATTGACATTTAATCTTTGGATTCAGTTTCTTGTTTATAAATATTTCAACGGTACCCATACGTTTTGTTTTTACTCCTGCCTTAAACGGCTTCCAAACGACCTCCTGCTAAGAGTACTCACATCACCGCACACGCGACCAACACCAGCAGACGTACTCACGTCTGCCCGCACGTCTGCCTGTCGTGAACGATGACTTGCACCTTCCGGGTGAGCGCGCGAGAAAAACATTTGCTCCCTGATTCCTACGGTTGAGTGAGTACACACAAAAAAATAAACATGTTTACAGTGAGCTAAAGTTTCCCGATTGAACCTTGGCGAACAAACAGTTAGCTCGCCTTTTAAGTTCGATGACGGTGCCATTAATCAGCTCAGAGGAAAAGCTAATTTGTTTAATTAAAAAAACAACAACAACAACTCCAGTATATGATTTTATATTTAATATGTTATAATTACAGAAATGACACAAACATCTTACAGAAATCCGTGAAATGTTTTTAGTACTAGAACATCTTTTGATCTAAAATGTTAGTCTTATACTCTTGTTTTCTGTTTATTACATAAAATATTCCCTTTTAAAATACGTTTGAAATCTGAGGATGATATTCGCTCACAACAAAAATATGAATGTAATAGAAACGGCACTTGAATAAAGGGGAGGTAACTCTAAAATACATACTTTTGTTTACAATATGTACACGAAATTTCGTCATCAGCATGGGAGGCTATTCTAAATAAATTCACTATGCTTTTATGCTATTTGCATTAGACGGGGAAAAACGACACTATAAACTAGTAGTACCTATTAATTCTTGGGCAGAGTTTCTTCCAGGAAACTCTACCCCCCCCCCCCCCCCCGAACGAGATGGAATTTATGTAGAAAACATACTTTTACCAGTGTTCTCCCCCCCCCCCCCCCAACTCTGGAAAATGTAGACCACCTCCCATCTTCCCCGAAAATATAAAGTAACTCCCCCACGGAGAAAAACGTCTGGAAGTTAACACTGCTCTAGGGTTTGAAAATAGGTCACCTACTTCTTGTTTTCGTATTTGCGAGCTAGTGTTTACAAAAAAAAAATTGAATATTTTTATAAAATCGGTAAGAAATAAATAAATAGAAAGGTTAATTCCTCTATTGTTAAATTGTTTCAAATCCTAAATATTGAAAATGATAGACTGCAAGATTAAAGAAAAATATAGCTTAATTTAAATTGTGATGTTTTTTTTTAAAGCGTACAATTTTTTATTGTTTATTCAAATCTGTAACAAGTTATCCTAAACTTAGTTACAATATTAATATAATAGGCCTACCGGTACTTAATTTGATTATATTATTAGTAAAAAAAAATTATTGTTGCATTTTGTGAACTCTAGGTATTTTAAAATTCTGAAGCGCTACCCAGAATAAAAAAAGCAGCCATTTTTTTGTTGTCAATGAGAATCATGTTCACAACAATTAATTTAGTTCGAAAATGCATATTTTTTCCTGGCAAAAGAGATTTCAAATTTTAAGTGAGAGAGGCCGAGACTTACCCGCCCTATTCTGATTAACTATCCATATTTAAAATGTTAGCTTAATATAGACCAATCGCGGGACGCTATCTATATATTCTAATTTATCGCTAAATATCTCTAAAAAAATTGTTTTTTTTTTTGTATTCTCTAAGCCGCTAGATCTATAAGAGGAGGCACCTGAAACGAATGTATCAATGCCTTTGTTATTCCACGCCGAAAGCTCTCCACATTCCACATTTAGCACCAGCGCGCCCCGGGGAAAAAACGGAAATTCCCGATGGGGGGTTTCTCACGCACGGTGCCGCGCGAATTAGGGTCTTATAAATAACAAAGCTGAACGTCAGGATCACTCAACGGCGCATCACTCCCAGTGACCTTGACCCGACTGTTTTAACAAACTCCCGGGGGTATCGATTCGGGTGTCACGACGACCTGTGAAAACCAATGTTCATCAGCCGGAAGTGGGGGAAAAAACATTTTATATCTTTTTGAACGATACTTAGTTAAAAATATCTGTCTCCGTTTCCCGAATTTATCTAATGCAGTTGGATAATGGCAAGGAAAAAAATTGGGAAAATTACATTTTAGCTGTAATTAAAGCCACGGTTGTTCCCCCTGTCATCAACGATGCATTGAAACTTTAAAAAAAAAAGATTTTTAAAATTTGATTTCTTTACTTTAAGTAAAAACTGATAGTTTAAATTAGATTGAATGGGTATTTTAAATTACTCTCATGAAATTAATACTCTATCAGCTGCATAATATCATTAAATACACATATTTTGATAAAGTGCATAGATAATTCTGTTTAAATCTTGACTTTTTCCCTAAAGTAATTCATCCAAAATAGAAGATAAACCAAGGGAAGTTATAACGAACATAAATTTTATGTAAGTAAAATCAAACAAGACTAGACACTTATTTTAAACCCAACTACCATGATTTCGCGTTCATCTTTGGGACGGAGTGGCCTAGCGGTAGAGAGCTGCACTGCTAACCCGTAAGTTTCGAGTCCGAATCGAAACCGATTTCAAGTCAGTAGACCGTCCCTGAGTCCACTAAGCTCCGATGGGTACCTAACTCACGTTAGGGTAAGTAAAGGCGGCTGGGCATAGTGCTGTCCACACTATCTCTTCATATGCCGATGTCAAAGAAACAAGTGAACTCTACTTCATTTGCCCCATAGACCATCAGTTTTAAAAGGGGACTTTACTTACAATGTAAAGCTAAGTAACCTAATATCTTCTAAACTACCTCACAACAAGGCGAAAACAGTATAATAGCCTTGAAAAGTCTATGTAATTAAACCAAATTTTAAAAAAAATATTTTGAAAATTTAACAAGCGATAAAATTATAGTTATATTTTACAAACTTAAACATCGATTACACTCATTTTAATTTTGTGTATTGAATATAAGCCGTTGAAAAGCCTTTTAGAATTATTTAATCAATTCAAATATTTAAAAAAAAACGCCCTCAATCATCCTTGAAGTCAACTGGCGTGGTCAGGGAGAGTAAAACAATTAAAGTCACAACAATTGTTTTTCATTATAAAATACACAATAGAGGTCAATGGGGTTAGCGTAGTAGTAACAATATAACATCCCCTTTCACCACAACACCCTGACTCTACTCATCCAAATTAAAAATAAAAGTGTTAGCTAAATTACTATTATATTTCTAGTAATTATCTGAAAATTTCTAGCCTTATTAAAACCGGAAAACATTGTGTCCTTATTTCTCAAAGGTTATAAAATATTTTATTTTGGTTGAAGAATATGCTTCCTGGCAACAGCAATTTGGAGCTTGTTTTTTAAGCCTTTTGTTAACATACACAAATTTCAAAAATGTAACAATAGCTTTTATTTATATTGCTTTAGGCAAACTGTTAAGACATTTAAAATTATTGATCTCTTGAAAACTAAGTGAAACGAAATTTATTCTCGCATTGTGAAGAACGGCTTCATTAAAGCTAATTACCAATTTAAAAAGTTGCAGCTGGTTCATTTCTTAGCTCAACACATTTGTTGCCCTTTTATGTTAATGTTGGTTTCCTGGAGAATTTTAAAATTACCCTTCCTAACCCTTCATCCTTATCATTCCTAAGGTCCCCTTGTGGAACATTGGGATGCAACTTTACAACCCCAAAATCAAACAACTGTTGTCTTGTAGGTGTTTCCTGATTGGACAAAGGCCACGGAAGCAAATCGTAGTCAACGGCCTATATGGCGCATAACCATTTGACAAGTATTCTTAATTGTGTTGGAGGGAATATCTTCATACACTAAAATTAAGAATGCAGAAGAAGAAAGAAGAAACCGGTATTTGAACCCGCGATCCGTAGACCATCGATCTCTTTATCGTATAACCACGGTCTTCCACTATTCGGTTAAAACGCATTTTAGCAAACACACAACCCAGAAAACAGATTCTCGTTATCGTCCGACTTTACCCCCAACCCGACCTGACCCCCCCCCCCCCCCCCCCCCAACCCTTCTCTCTCAGCTTAATCACCGTCGTTATGTTTGCCGATTTTAATTATTTCATTGTAATGCTAATCAGGTTTTTTTTTCTAACGAAATTTCCAGACATCGTCTAATGAGGGCAATTAAATGCTTAATCTGAATTAATCAAGATGGGGGTATTTTTAAAGTCCTGTGACGTAATAGGTGACCTGTTGTTGTCAATAATGCCTCGCGGTCTTGACCCATTTCTCTCTGTATTGTTGCATTAATAGGTTGCGTAGCTTGGCTTTGTGAAAAGTTCGTTTCGATTATTTACTTTTGTTAATGACACGGACAGAGAGGGAGGGGGGGGGGGGGGGGCGAAGGGGTGCTTGAAATTTTAGGGGGGGGGGGGGAGAGGGTGTACCAAATTTTCCGAGTGGACGGATACTGGGCGGGGGGCGGTAGACGTTCTTCCTGTGGGTGGAGGGGGGTGTGAGTGGGGAGATTCATGAAATAAACTTTGGTAATAACTTAAATAATGGTTTGGAAAAAAAATGATTAAAATTTAATTTTGAAATTTTATATCGTCAATTACAAAAAAAAAAAAAAAATAACTACGTAATATGCGCAGTCTATTGTCTATCTATAATTACCTTGAGGGTAAATATAGACGTAATTCATTAAAACTCCCTCGTTTTATTACATCGTGTATTAATGACACGTGTTTACATAAGAACTGAACTCGAATAACCCTTTTAATTAACTTTTAACATCGGCTGATTACCGCGATGGATGTGATGACACTTTTACATTGTGTATACGTTCGTGTGTATGCATATGTGCGTCTGTATGCGTGTATATATGTGTGTGGGGGGGGGGGAGGGTGAGTGTTTAATACAAATTATTATTTAAAGTTAATTAACACGAGGAAAAATTAATTTGAATGAGTGATTCCAACGATCAATTTGAGGAAATTTATATTGCATGGACGAGGTCATACAGTAAAATACGTTCAGCATTATTTAGAATTAAAACGACCAATACATGTTTGTGTTTTTGATATGTTAAAAAAAAACAAATCTAGACGTATTACAAAACACCTTACACCATAAACAAAATAACATTCATTCCAGACAATGATTCATTATTTTAAGCGTACTAATTAATTATCATATATATTTATAAAAACATTCGAAGAGTGCGTCTAATGGTCTAAATAGACAGTAAACTATATAAAACAAATGGATGATAATTATCTCTTCACATCATTGTAAATAAAATAAGCTGAAATTATTTTGTGCAGACTTGACAAATAATGCTAAAATGCACTTTTCTAGCTGAATGTAGGTAATCCCCGTAGCAAGCTGTCATTCGTTACAGCGGCCGGGATATAAAAACCAAGTAAAGTGCATCAACTTGTTATATTGCAGACCTTATTTTAACAATTATTGTGTGACACGGTAAATAAACACAAACAAGATTAAAAAATTAATACAGAATTCATTTGCACGGCTGTAGCTCTGGATTTTGGACACGTATTTTGTAACTCTCCAAACTGTATCCTAAAATGGCTCATAAACATTCATTTCGTAACTCTCAAAAACCGTATCCTAAAATCACACAAACTTGTCATTTTGTAACTCTCCAAACTGTATACTAAATGGCTCATACTCATTCATTTCGTAACTCTCCAAACTGTATCATAACGTGACTCAGACGCAAACATTTGCAGCTCTGAATACGAACGTATCCTAAAACAACTCAGAGTCATTCATTTTGTAATTCGAAATACAAACTCAAACCATTTATGCCTCTGTACCTCGAACAGACTATGTTATTGAGAATACGAACATGAACAAAAAAAATACAAGTGCTTCTAAATTTAGCCATTTGGTAAATTTAGAAGTGTAGATTTATTATTAATAAAAACATTTTTGGTTAATGTTTTTGACTGCATTCAGAATACTCCACGCAAAGATCTCTCCAATGAGATCTACTATCCAATAGGTCAGTGTAAATTACTTCCTTATGTCCCGTTCTTATTTCTCAGCTTCTCGTACATAACATAACAACTTCCGTGCAAAACATAACAACTTCCGTATATAACATAACAACTTCGGTATATAACATAACAACTTCGGTACATAACATAACAACTTCCGTACATAACATAACAACTTCCGTACATAACATAACAACTTCCGTACATAACATAACGACTTCCGTACATAACATAACAACTTCCGTACATAACATAACAACTTCCGTACATAACATAACAACTTCCGTACATAACATAACAACTTCCGTACATAACATAACAACTTCCGTACATAACATAACAACTTCCGTACATAACATAACAACTTGGTAACCTTGAAGCCGAACTATCACTCAACACAATAACATGACTCACGCTCTATAAATAACTTACTCATCTAACAATTGGAGAGTCCTGCTGGAAAGTTCTCTGACAAATACACGGTCACATTGGCTTAATGATTTTTTTTAAAAATTTAATGCAATTTTTTTTTTTACGCCATTATAAATATGTTACAAATGTACACTAATATAATTTATATTATTTTCTGTCTGAAGTTAAATAATAATTATAATGCAACATAAACATGTATCAATTATAATGTTGATGGTAAGATTACAGATCTAAGTGTAAGCCTACATGTTGATGTAAGATTGAAAGTGCAAATGCAAGCATGTTTGTTGTCAGATCCAGGTGTAAGTGTAAGCATGCATGTTGATGAATGCATGCACTCTATCGGAGAAGGCGAGACCAGGAAAACCAACTCTCGCGAGATTTGAATCCCACTTAATTCCTTCCGGTTCTAACTCACGTGGATGATCTCCCCTAAACAACGGATTACCCCGCCCCCACCCCACCCCTCCCTTCCTTAATTCGGTTTATTTTAGACAAGTCTAACATTTTTTTAGCCGAAACTTTTATTTTACCTCTATAATATAAAAGAAAATATCGCATCGACACTTTCTATTAATTGTCTGCTAATTACCAAACCTGAGGCGTTAACCTTGTGGTTATTTCATATATTTTGTTTACTTTGTGTTTGTGTTGTATTTACTAAGGATAACTCAACACGTCATGTCCCTAACACGAAATGACGGAAGGTGGTGATCCAGTGATTATACAGAGGCGTTGCTAGGGGGAGGCGGTTGGGGCGCCCCCCATCCCCCGGCGCCGACCATAATTATTTATTAAAAAGCTCAATGTGAGCAGCATTACTAAACTAAACGATACTCACTCAAGGTAAAAAAAAATAGACTACTGACAATATAATAGACAATATAATAACTTCCAAGGGATATTGATTAGTAAAATGGGAGGGGGGGGGGGTTAGCCCATGTGGCGTAAATTTAATAATTCGCCCCGGGCGCCGTAATGAGTCGCTACGCCTCTGAAGTGATAGAGCATACAATTGTGGTAACCCAAATATTCATCAATTCTGAGCGATGACTCTTCTGTTGAACGTTTTGACTCCGATAAGAGTCTGACGCCGGTCGGTGTAACCAGTGGCGTCTAGAGAAAGCGACTCTTCATTTGCCGAGTTAAAGAGACAAACGCTAAACTTAGCTCAGACCTTTAGCATAAATATGGATTGTAATACAGTTAAGCACTGATATCCAATGAAAAATTTAAATGTTTACAAGGGGTTGAGTACTTTCTATCAGGTTTTCTATTCACGTTATTGACAAAAAACGTGCATATTAGTTCGGCATGATGTATTATAAACATTAACAACGAGGCTAATGCAGAAATAGATGAACATATACAGTTAAAGAATAAAACTACAGGACCACACAGACTGAGAAAGAGACAGACATATTAGCCTACAAAGACATTATAACCTCCTCCCATCCTCTAGACACGTGTTCTGTTTTCTTTATCATCCACCTCCGCTCAGCACCCACCCATTCACATCCAAACCGCCAGTTTTGAAGTACATTATGACCCACCTCCACAGACTTGCAACACATCAGCACTTTAAAGACGCTGACCTGACGATCTGGGGACTTCACACCCAGCGCCCCACCCTCATGACAGTTTAAACTTCGCGACCTACCCCACCCCCTTCCTTTACACCATCCAATAATAGTTGTAAACCAGACGACCCACTCCACTTTTCGACACCCCCCCCCCCCTTACCCTGCCTTATTGACATTTAAACTTCACGACCCCCCCCCCCCCCCCACCCCCTGGGATACCCTGACCCTCCATCCAATAAAAAAAATGTAAACCAGACGACCTAACCATCTTTTCGACAACCCCTTCCCCTATTGACGGTTTAAGTCTCACCACCTTCCCTCTCCCCCTCCCCGGATAAATGACAATCCGCCGTATTGAAGGTTTAAAGTTTAAGATCTACCCCCTCCCCCCCTCCCCGGAAAGATGTCATCCCAACTTATTGACTGTTTAAGCCTCGCCAATATCCTACTACAGCTCATCCGGAAACATCTACACCCCACCCAATAAAAGTTGTATACTAGACAACCTACCCCTCTTTTTGAACCCCGCCCGCCCCCCCCCCCCCCCTCCTCCATCTTCAAATTCTTAAACATGACGATCTAATCAAGCACATAACAGCCATTGAATCTTCTCGCGGGAAGAAAGGCTAATGCGCATGCGTGATTGAAAGATCCGAACAAGCCTCGCCAAAATCCCTTTTAACGAGGTCCCCCGCTGGTGTCCTGCACGTGCATCAATCGTACAGCAGACGACACCAGCTTTATTTTTACGGCGTTTTGTGGGCTCACAGCTAGCCTCGGGCATGCGAGGTGAGTTTTTCTAGCAGGGTCTTACAGCACAGGCTTGTCAGCATTGCCATCTTAAGGTATCTTCGTTACAGCATAACCATCTAGAGTTACCATCCCTATCACCATAACCATCAAACGTTACCATCCCTAACACCAAGACCTCTCAAATTACTATCTTAAATACCCATCTGAAAATACAATCCCTAAGACCACAACGACCTCAAATACCATCCCTGACATCATAACTATCTCAATACCATCCCTAACACCATACCCATTTCAAGTTACCATCCCTAACGCAATAGCTATCTTAAGTGCCATATATACCATCACGGCCGTATACTCGTTTTTCGTACATCATCAATACCATCTCAAGTTTTCAATCATTATATCAATATCATTTCAATTTACCATCCGTTACTTCAATACCATCTCAAGTTACCATTTATAACATCAATACCATCTCGAGATACCTTCCAGTACATCATTTCTAGCAAACTTTAAATAAATCAATACCACTTAAATTTACCATCTATAACATCTTACCATCTCAAGTTATCATCTATAATATCAATACCATCTGAATTTACCATCTATAAAAATCAATACCTTTTCAATTTACTATTTATTACATCAATGCCATCACAAGTTACCATCATTCTCATCTCACGTTTTTACACACACCACTATCGCCATGTAAGGTAACCACCCCTTTCATCATCCCCACCTCCTTATCATACTTTCACTGACGATAAAACATCACAACTTTCCTCTGCACGTATCAAGCAAAACTACGATTCCCTTTCTACCGTTTCCAACTCTCAAGGCGCTCAACGTAAACTAAACGTCGATGTTTACCGAGTATTGTTGCATAAGAAAACATGCATCTTTCCGGGAAACTTTAGGACAACATTGCATCATGACGTATCGAAGGAAACCGCACAGCATACAACCCTGACGTCACCGGAGCGACAACATCGACCGTTGAGCTAAACCTCCATTCCCTTCTCGGTTTGAAATTTTTTTTGTCGATGATATCTATACGGGTTGTATGTTTTTGTGTTTGAAATAATTTACAGATCTTCCTGATGTAGAGGGGTTTAGGCGAACACAAAGAAACGCAAGAACTGCGGTTGATGGGGGAGCAAAAATGTTTTCTTCGACTCTGTGTTTCTTCCCGCAGGCGATAAAATAAAGAAAGAACCGTATCGGCATTTCGTTTTAATAAAAAATAAAAAGCCTTCAAGATTTTTTTTTAAACCTGGCATGTGCCTTTTTTAAGTTTTAGAAATATATACTTTTTTATTTTATTCAAAAACGTTAACGTCAGAAAGATTTCAGTAAATGAAAAATAAAATGAATATTTTATGAATACATCTGAGTTTTTTAAGCAGCTGAACACATAGGCCTATATGGTATAATTTTAAAGTAGAAGGCCAATGAATTTTAAGCGGGTGAAAGGCAGACAAGATTACGTTCCTATTTTAGTAAGAAAAAAAAAATTAAAAATGTAAAGTTCAGACCGACTTTGATACTAATGTCTGGTATGTTAGAAGGGACTGCAATTTTATTAGATTTTTAATACATGTGTGTGGGCTTGGATTCATAAAGAGGGTGTGGGGGATCTTATACTAATGGGATTATGTTTATTGAACGCTTTATAATGACACACACTTAAAAAATGTATTCATCCAACCTCTAGATTGAGTTTAGAAATAAAAAGATGATTTACATAAACTTTAAAAAAAAACTGTAACCGGTTTAATGGCTATTTGAATGCGAACTTTTCATAAAACAACGTGTGCCAAATGTTTGTCTAATAACAAGGTTCACCCACTGTTTTATGTTAGGCACGGGGGAGACATTTTTTACAGTGCCCATAACAAGAAATCCATAAATGTTTTAAAAATCACGTTTAAGATGGCATAATTTTAAGGTTAAACTACGCTACTATTCAGTCAATGGTAAATATTGTTTAAAACAATAGAGAGACATTGTTTTGAATCATCCTATCGGTATACCTGACACCTTACTAAACAATGAGAGTTTGCGTTATTCAGATGTGGAGTACCGTTGTCGAAGAAGTGATCGAATGACTGAGTTATGTAACCTGATCTAACTAGAACTTTCCCTTCTGCCAGGCTGGTCGATTTTACAGTAGATTTGGTTCGTGCGGAAGTGAGAGGTGTGTGTTTGTTGAGGTAGGTATTATACACACATTGTTTGCTGTTCATTTGGGCGCAATTCTTTTTTCAACGAGATTATATTCTATTTTTTTTAAATTTAAGTATGTTAAAATTGACTAAAAAGCATGTATATATACTTAGTTGCCATCCCACAGGGTTATATAGGTATATTCAAGATATAGACACTAATATAATTGTGGTCAGTAGAAATGTTGATCACATTAACTTTTCATATAAACAAGTGAAGATCGCCATATGAACTCTAAAATATAAAATTTATTTTAACTATTTCCTCTTTAAAGGGGAGATATCACCAGACTAAGGGAAATAACTCACTTTTCGTTTAAAATGTAAAAATATCTTCAAATTTGATCTCAATGATATTCCTTTAGATTTATATCTAGCGATAGATAATATGTTGGCAAGCATTTTAGTTCGGTGAATTTAGCTTGCAGTTTGGAAAACTGTGCTTTTAAAATAAAATATGTAACATTTTTGGACACGTTGTTTAAAAAATAGATTCGCATGATACACAGGTCCTTATGTATGTGTTGCTTTATAGATGTGTAATCCTTATCACTATGGTAAAAATGCATGTGTTTATATAATAATATTTTTTTCGATTTTTTTTTGTAAATATTACATAATCAAGATGATTTTTCCCCTTAAAATTAAACATTGAATCAGATTATACGCTGCTGCGTAGCTTAAGTCAATAGCATCAACTACTATAGCAGTGGTTCTTAAACGTTTTTGGTGCTACCGAACCCCACTAGTTTCATATGCGCATTCATCGAACTCTTCTTAATAGTCCGCGCTGACAAAACCAGATCGTGAATCATTTGAGTGTGTTTCTTGATCTCCGCCGAACCACTGAGACTGACTCACCGAACCCCTGGGGTTCGAATGAACCCAGTCTAAGCACAACTGACCTAAAACTTTTTCACGAGTATAATTTACACCATTTTCAGTTTATCCCACCCCCCCCCCACCGCCCATCTGACCTAAAACTTTTTCACGGGTATAATTAACACCATTTTCAGTTTACCCCCCCCCCCCTATCCCACCATATAACTCACGTGTGAGCACACTACCGCTCACGTTAGAGGACCTGCTGGCACCAGATAACAGCCAGACGTACCCAGAACAGCGACACCTGTCGATTGCACGTGATTCTGGCTTCAAAGGTGTGGATTCCCACACGCCACACTGCCACAGACGTCTTAACCACACTGTCTTGACGTCGCTCTGGTAAAGTTCATCCCCTATCTTCATTTATCAAGAGCCGTTTTTTTTTTAATTTAAAATCCCGTTTGCCTAATTCCATTAAATTTAAGATAACCACGTTTCTAGTATTAAGCTACGATCCTGTCCTCCGTTTTTTGACTGTCTTAAAATGTTTATTTAACAAGCAGAGGATCAGATTACAATGGTAATTAATACTTTGTTTTTATTGCCTAATCTTTTAAAAGCAGCTAATACAGTAGCATTACGTGATGAGATATTGGCAGAGGCGTAGCGACCCGATCCGGCGCCCGGGGCAAACTGTTAATTTGCGCTCTCCACCCCCACCTCAACCGCTTTTTACCAGTCAGTGTGTTTAAACAATTTTTAATTAATGTCATACAATCGATTTAGGAAAGAGTTTAATCAGTCTGTTAACCGAAGAAGTAGTCTTAAAGTTGACAGTGTATAATAAAATTATGCATCTAAAAACTAGCCGTTTATTTATTTTTCTACCCCGTTTGGCGCCCCTCTAAAGTCAACGCCTGGGGCGACCGTCCCACCCGCCCTACCCTAGCTACGCCACAGGATAATGGTGGTTTTTTTTCTCCTCATGAAATAGATGTCAGAGTCTAGTTATTTAATCTAGGCCAGGACGCACAACACAATTCGAGTTGCGACTCAATGATTTCCATTCTCCCATATCAACGCTTGCATTGAAGAGTGGGGGATGCACCATCAAGAACCGACCCCCGCCCCCCACGCAACACACACACACACGGTCCAATACTAAAGGAGTAGAGTTAGAAATGCAATGAGTAAATACCGCAACAATGATTACAGGGTAAGCTTACATTGACTTGTTATTGAGAGCAAGAGCTTGAAGTAGCGTCACAAGCAAGTAAAGAGGAAGTGGGGGTTTGCAGCCCACACAGTTTGTCACCCCCTCTAGTGACGCCACTTCTTACGCGGAAGTTGCTGTTGGTAAAGTGAAATAATTTAAAAAAAAAAAAATCTAATTTCTTTATAAGACACCGGCTGTAATCAAATAAATAGCCTGCTAGACGATGCACTGATTGCACCTTGGCAACATCCCGGGGTGGGGGGGGGAGGGCGGACACTTGTTAAAGTATTTTCTTTCATATAAATTACTTTTTGTATTGACACTACAGAAAGGCGTCATCTATACAACTATGCAACATTTGTACCTCATGAGCTTCCTTACTAAAACCAAGGGCTTGTAATGCTGTTGTCTAAGGGGCTTCACTCCTGTTGGATTTCAGAATTGTCTCTCTTTGATGGCTTGTACCAACTCATCGAGCGTCATCCGCCGGGGGGGGGGGGGGAGGTTGATCTCGGGACTTCGCGAGTTCGCACCAATGCGCTCCCCTTCCCTACCGCGCCAAACAACAATAATTAGATGTACTACATACACATTGTCTTATGGTAAAGAAAAAAAATTAATGGAGTTTATTTCCTGGATTTACTAATGTCGCCTTAACCTAGCCCCACATTTTTGCATCAGAGTCTACCTAATTTAAACTTTAGAACACGCTTGTCTAAACACACTAATCTTTCCACTAAACACAAATTGCACTTTTTACATGTAGTTTCGTCACTGGCATTGCCAGCCCCATTTATTTTCACTGCTGTCCTACTCTACTTTCTAAACAACCCCATAACCGTTGCTATAGTAACCGGGAAGAAATAGCAGCACTATTCCAGAGTCTGCTGACAGAAGAAAATGACATCCAGCATCCTGTAATCGAGCCTGTCAGGACGGTTAGTCTGTGATTGAGGCGTCATTTAAAGATAATCAGCTCGGTGAGTGAGAGTCGTGGGTAAATGAATGATTACATTCCAGTTGGGATCTTTACTTGACAAATTGGCTCAAAGACAAGGTGAAACCAGCCCTACTTTCCGTGATCTTCGCTTGAAATAGTACAGACATTTTTTTTTTTAAATAAATTCATAAGGACTTTTAACAGTTGTAACAAAAACGAAACACTAGTCGTGATAACAAAAAAAAATGGAAAAAAACGACTATATAAAACATCCTGCTTCAACGAAAAGCAAATATTAGTTTTTATGGGGCTTAAGTAATTTGTCAAATACAATGTCTAGCGTTTTTCCACCTCTTAACTTTAAAGGTTATCAATTACATTTTTTTGTTTGTTTTCATCATAGACTATTGTAGACCTGGTTCAAGGTCAAAAATGTATTTTTACATAATTATCATTCTATTTTTTTTTAAGTATTGATTGAAATAGTTTCTAAAAATATCGTATAGTCACAGATAGAAAGAACCAAAAACGTTTTTTGCTCATGCCAACAATAATGATGAGGTCTAACCTAGTCTACTAGGTCGATGCCTTCGGCGCCAGAATAGTTTTTACAAAGCTAATACGGACCGTAAACACATAATTAGCGTCCTTTAAAAAATACGTAAACGGCATAGTAAGTATATTTCCCTATAACTAGGCCTATGGTTAAGAAACATGGATTTCGTTCTAAGTTCTAAATAAATTGGTTCGGTGGTTAGTCTGAAAAAATTAGGGCGCGAGTGCACACAAGAAAATAAATGATTAATTAAATTTCGTAAAATAAAATATAGTTTAATTAAATTTTAACTTAAGCTTGTGAAAAATGTTTTTCGTTAACTATCTAATTTATTTTCTATCTAATTATAGATTTGACTTTGATTTTAATAAGTAGGCTACTTAAAATTAACTGTATATTATTTAAATACGAACGAATTTTTGTATACTAATTTGTAAAACAGAATTTGGGATAATGTAATATAAACTTTTGTCATCCTCAGCGTGATTTTGTAGCATTAAAACTAAAGAGTGTTTATCAAGATTTATATTTTCTATACATTTTTTAATGGAATCGTTCCCTCTCCCTGCGTCCTATTGCTAGATATTGTCAAAACTGTGTCGAAATTGTCGTATACTTTCAAAATCGAGCTTGACGTCATAATTATACGAACGATCCCATGAACTACTACCTGTTAAAGTCATTATGACACTTTTCACACTACTCACGTTTGTTTTGAAGATCTCAGTATGATTCATAAGTCCAGCCCCCACCCCCCCATACGTCTCAGGATTCCCGACATCCCCGCCTCAACCACAAGTCATAGGAGTTTCGCCCCCCCCCCCCACCCACTCCACACCCTTAGGGTTATCGAATCCAGTTCCCCACACCCCAAACACTCTGATTCCAAAGTTCTGCCCATCCCCTCACATGTCTTTTGATTCCCAAATCCCGCCCTCATTCCCAAGACATCTTATGATTCCCGATATCTACCCCCCACACTTCTTAGGATTCCCAAGTCCCGTCCCCCCACCCCTAAATATTCATAAGATTCCCGAGATCGCCCTTACAAGTCTTAGGATTCCTGAATCCCGCCCACCCCTACATATCTTAAGACACTCGTGATTCCCCCCCCCCCCCACGTCTAATTCCCACCTCATCCCCGGCAGACAACGACACCGTCACGGTCGTCCCCCCCCCCGAACTTGTCGGTGTCGTGTCAGTCTAATCCAACAACAACCTTGACCCAAGACCCACCAGACCCATCAGACCCAGCAGACCTCGCCTTTCATCCTTGTTGAGCTTTTGTCTCCCAATCACCGCGCCACGTCCTTGTAACCCCCCCCCCCCCACACACACACCCTCCCACTCCCCCACCCCCAACCTTTTGTCACCATTTCCACGGCCCACACAATGAGACAGAAGGACAGACAGAAATGAAGACAAAAATTTCCTTTCAAGGTGTCGGCTTTGATTTCTAGGCCTTCCGCTGAAGCCAAACGATTTTATGGAAATAATTTGTATAGAAATGTCGGCAGCGCACTAGTATTGCCAGTGAAGACGACGACCAACGAAGATACATAGCAATGTGAATGTAATTTGATAGTGGAATTGTTCTGCTTAAAATAGAATACCGTGTAACAGGAAGAGCACTAATATATTCGAAAAGTTCTTCTATTTTGGTTTTTCTAAATACATTATTAAAACACCGTTCTGTCTGTCACTAAGTTATTTATAGCACCGACTGTTTAGAAGACAAATGCATTACGTCCACGTATTTGTGAAATCAATGGACTTGTATACGTATAGTGTCAATAATACCAGCTACCAGATCACTCAAGTAAAATATCAGACAAATAGAATGCAGATTGTTTTTTAACGTTTTAATTTAATATTTTGTACGATTTTAATATTTGAATCATATTTATACACTGATTTTTCTCGAGATTATGTTTTTTTCGGACATTCTGCATTTGTCCTATATACAGTCGATATGTCCTCTAACCGGCCATTACAAAGAGCCATACAGTAGATGTATGTGTCAGATATATAAACACATTGATTCGTCGATATACAAATCACGTGAGTGCTAATTTTGTCGAGCCTAGTACTAAAGGTAGTGAAGTCACACTTTTATGAAACTTAAAACAAAGTAGTGGTCGTTATTCCTATATGATTTAATCTTGTGTACACATACTTCATTTCTGCTTCATCTGCGTTCTTAATTGAGTTTATTTTAGAGGATTTAAAGCAAGTCCAACTTCATGTATGAACTGGACTGTGGTCTCCAGATCAGCGGGTGCCCCATATAGTTTTTCCTTGAGTGGGGTGTGTAGGGGCCAGTGTTTGGATCGCGCCTGGTTGTACAAGAAACAGTCCTGAAGGACGTGCTCTGTATTCTCCGGGGCCATGTCAGATGGGCAAGTTTCGACATACCCAACTTTTAGTTTTTTATACATGTGCTGTTTCGGTCTGTTGTGGCCTGCTCTGGGTCTGAAGCAGAGTTTCTGAAGTCTGAAGCAGAGTATCTTCCAGGCATCTCTTCGGGGGGGGGGGGGGGCTTTGCCCGAACGAAATGAAATTTATATAATTTATATAGAAAATATATACTTTTAACAGTGTCCGCCCCCCCCCCCCGAAGAAAGTCTACTGCCCCCCCCCCCCGAAAATTTCAAATGCCCCCCCCCCCCCCCGGTGAAAAAAGTCTGGAAGAAACACTGGTCTGAAGATAATGTATTGTTGTTTTAATTTGTAAAATCCTTCGTCTTTTTTGTAGTTTAGGTGCGTCTAAGACCACATTTGTGATTTGTTTTTAATGATTGATTTCTTGTGTATGTAGCGAGATTTCTGGTTGTTTTTTTCTTTCCCCCGATTTTCCCTAGCTGGTTTAGCGATCTCATTTCCTTGTATCTGGTAGAGGCCCGGGATCCACTTCAGCACAATTATACTGTAGGTGTAAACATGCTAATAGTGAAGTCTTTTTAACTGCCTCTTTCAAACAAACGCATACAATTAAAACAATATGTTTAATAGCCAAACTCAAATTCCTAAACTCAGTTTTGTATAAAAAAAATGTTCACAAGTTATTTTAGCCTCGAGTTCTACATTTTAGACTTTGTGAACTGCTTGCCTGCTGTGTAAAAAATATTTTTATCACTTAATCTAATGACTCATTAATTATTTAATTATGGAACTGTTGACTCATCAATTAAAGGTGTAACGGTTTATCATTATGTGGCCTGTGCTAATTATTCGATAAGTATCGCTTCATGGTGTAATAGATGCTATATAGGTCTAAGATAAGTAAAAAGAATACAACGTAGGACTATACGAGTCAACACATAGCCGTTAAATATATTAACCCCCCCCCCCCCCCCCCACACACACACGTAATTTCACACACTGCTTAACACTAAAACAAAACAAAACGTACCTATAGCAATGTTTGTTGTTTTATTTGCTAAGCACATATTAAACAAATTTCTCCTACAATGTATTTTTATGACAAGTATTCATCTCATTTGAAGTTAGAAATATTTAAATGGATTCAGAGAACAAATCAATATGATCAGGACTAAAAGCTGTAAAATTGGCGTCTGAAAATGAGTTTTAGCTAGAAAAAAAGGCAAAAGTCAAACTAGGCTCTTACTTTCAATAACATCTCATCACATCATAATATCATCGTTCCCATACCCTCGTGTTTTGTCAATGCCATTAACTTCATCATCTCTTCAAAAATAGCTAACGACCTATCACTCAATTTCTGTGTTGATCTCCTCGCGATGACGTCATGGGTTTTGTCTCAAAACTTTTCAATGTCTGTAGCACTAATTTATTGCTTTAATAAATTAAATTTATGACAATATTGTACATATAAAGATCCACGAACAATTATATTCTTAATTAAGACATCGTAATTAAGTTGTTTTTTTTTAAATGTACAAACATAACGTCAAATACGAATTGAAATAGACGACATCTGATGTGAAAATGTCAACATATTGAACAACAAATTCTTTTGGTAGCCTCTCGCTGTCATTCAAGAAATGTAACGATAATTGCCATTGGTTAGAAACAAACATGGATATAAAATATAATCTAGCTGCTCATTTTCTTACATGTAGAGTTTTCCATTTCCTTTTGGTCTTTTTATTTTTTAGTTCCTAATATCTGATACATTTTTTTTAGTAAATTATTCTTAATATAAAATAACATCTTTACATTTGGTCCCCTCTAAATAAAAATACAGAGCTTTGTTTTATTAAAAAAAAGGTAGGGGTAAAAATCAATGTGTAACAATCATATTAATACATTTATATGAATTAAATGATGTATAATTATATTTATATGCCTCTTGAAACCCAATCATGTTATATAAGTGCTAACTGTTGATTATATAATACCCCACCCACATGTTATGGTGTAATTATTTGCTTAGGAGCTATTATTAGATATACATTTGTATTTATGTAGGGCGAACTTTAAAATTTTGAGCTTCAATATATGTATATGTATACATTTATGCATTGAATGTCTGAACAACCAACCTAATCCGATCTTGTAAATTTAATTACCAAAACCACGAAAACCATAAAATTCCCAAAAACCCTGAAAATAACAGAATTGTAGATCCCTAAACTTAAACATGAGCTCGATATTCACTTCATGTGTTTTAAGTGTATCAGAATATTGACACAACACCCACGTTTGGCCAGTGTTTCTAGAAATGATGATCACATAAACATACACACTGTAAATAAACAACACAATAACCTATGTAGTTTTATACCAGGAGCTTCCGTCATATCAACAGACGTCATTCAAATATGAACTTAGTTCCAATTATTAAACTGTATGTAGATGGTTAAAAATTCAGAAGGCAAAACCTCAAACTTATATCTAAGTACTCCATTAGAAAGCGCACACGTCAAGGTCACTTCTCTTATAAAACCTTTTATTTTCATATCGCTGTTTTTAAGTAAAATCCATTACATTTTTCCCCTTCTGTTACTCTTTTAAACAATGTGATATTATTCACTGTACACGTACATGTGCGATGAGTATAACTGTACAACATGTAAACAGTTTCAAAGTTTGAGTTTTAAATGAATAAGATATACGCAAACCGAAAGAAATAAGCCTTAGAGATATCTTATTCCAAATGGTACGGGGCTGTGTTTTTAGCAGCTGAATACAAGTTTGAATTAAACGATGTTGTGCACCAATTTGGAATCAGTAAAGTCTGTTCAGAGTTAAATATGGCACTTTGACGGTGTGAATGTCTTGGATGCATTCTTCGAACATGCGCTGAATAATTGAATCTTGGTTTCATTATTCGAACATGCGCTGAATGAAATATCTTGGATTCATTGTTCGAACACGCGCTAAATGATCTTGCATTCATAGTTCGATCATCGGTTTACTGATTGAATCTAGGATTCACTCTTCGAACATGCGCTGAAGGATTGAATCTCGGATTCATTTTTTGGATCATCGGTTGAGTGTTTGATTCTGCGATTTATTTTTCGAACTTCTCTGAACTTCGAATCACACTTAAATCTATTTTGCGGCTAGGATCAGAAGATATTTTAGTACAAGGCCATGGCGTCAACCGTTCACATTCCCCTCCCCCGCTTCCTACACAGCAACCCCTTTAACGATCTCCTAAAGGCGGGGTTCATGAAGGCGTAGATGATGGGGTTGACGATGTGGTTGCTGAAGTAGACGTAAAACACCAGCACGTTGAACTTCAGCACCTTGTAGGCGATCAACCACGAAGGGAGATAAGCGATGACGAAAAAAATCGTCACCACAAACAACATGACCGCGGTTCTGAAATTGGCGAGAAAGTATTTATCCCGGAGACATCCGTTCTCCGCCGCTGTCTGCGCGCCTTCTTCGATATCGTGTTGGGCTTGGTCTTTCTGGAGCAGAGACTGGTTCTGGGATTGAGGCTGGGGGCGTTTTTTCTGAGATCCCGCGTCTTTCTTGCCGTTTGTGATCTCAGCTAACGCGATGCTCTTGTCGGGCGAGTCGTTCAGCATGCTCTGGTTTTCGGTCAAGGACACGTCTTGTGTGTGTGTTATCGTCGTCTTGGTTCTGGCGGCTAAACGACGCGAGCGCCGTACCAAGACGGAGCGGTAGATTAAAATATACAAGACGAAGACGACGAAGAAGCAGACGAGGAAACTGGAGGAGTAGAACGTCTGGTACTGCCGCCGGAAGTGTTCGGAGACGTACATCTGGTTGGGCATGCACTTCCCGGTGTAGACGAACGTCTCGTTAGTCGGCATCACACGGCTGCAGACTTTTAAATGCAGCGCGACTAAATTGGCGACTAAACGCGACATGGTGTCTTCATCTATGAAGGAAGTATTCACGCATTCCGGACAGGATTCATCTTCAATCCTCTTCAGCAAGGTTGTGAAATTCTCCTCCGCGAAGTTGTTTTTGATCATGTTTTTTATCGTTGGGGTTCGCAACGTATCCATATCCACGTAAACACCCATAGACATGGCCGTCACGATTCCCATGATTATCGCCAGAAATAGTAAACAAATGACGCAGTTTCTCGCTCGTACCGAGTCCAGGACGTGGGAATGGGGCCGGCAGATGCAGATGTACCTGTCTATTGCTATGGCAACCATGATGAAGACGGAGAACGGAACCGTGCAGGTGATGAAGAAGTAGTACAGCTTACAGGAGAAGTCAAGCGAGACGGTGTAGTTGAGGCTCTCGACGACCATGGTGTAAGGCATGCTGACTGCGGACGTGACGAGGTCCGTGGCGGCTAGGGCGATGATGAAGACGGTGGAGGAGAGTTTGTTCCGCTTCCTGACGTAGACGTAGAGCACCAGGGAATTCCCGATCAACCCCAGCACGCTGAAGCAGGCCAACATGGTGATGACGGCGTTCACGGGGCGGGGCGGGTAGATGGAGCTGAACATATCCTCTGCCCCGCCCAGCTCTATCTGCTTGCAGGAGTAGCTGTCGTTGTGCCTGTGAAATATAATTAGCCCGTTGTTAGAATAATCAAAACATGGCGACTTTATGTTCTTTGAAAAATTAAGTGTAAATACATGTTCATAAAAATGCAGTTGGAAAAAATCAACAGAGATAGGTATTTTAGTAACTATTACAACCCCGAAGCTCTCGGTCAACTTATCGTGTAGTACAGAAAAATGTAGGGATCGGCGTGGCCTAGAGGTAGATCGATAGACTGCTAACCCGAAAGTATCGAGTTCGAATCCGCTTTTAAGTCAGCAGAGCGCCCAATAATATACAAAGGAAATGCCACTATGGCTGTGCATAGTCATAGCCTTTGAAGGCTTAACGTCATACAAAAAACAACACTTGCTCCATGGAGGAAAAAAAATGTATAGGCCCTTAAAATAATCTAATTATAAGCTACATCACGATAAACAAGGTTTACAAACACTTACACGCAGCTTCACGAAGAGAATATTCCTTAACATTTAAGTTCACGTTCATAATTTAGCTATTCTTATTTAGTTTTGATAGTCGGTAAACCGGTGATTTGCTGTATTTTTTAGACGCATGCGAAATGTTTTATCGCATTGTCATGTGTTACCAAGTGTTCTTGTAAATTTTATAAGCAGATTGTGTGGGCTTGTTTGAGTTGCTTGCGAATACAATTTGTAATCATTGGTGAGTGAGAATGATTGTTAACATAGGACGGCGTGGCCAAGCGGTAGAGAGCTAACTGCTATCTCGAAAGTCTCGAGTTATAATCCGGGTTCAAATACGTAGAACTTCCCTGAGTCCACCCAGCTCGGATGGGTACCTAACACACGCTAGGGAAACAAAAACGGATGGTCACAGTGCTGACCAAATCTATTGAAACAGAAGAACTACTTAATCTGTTCCATGTCTCTTGGGAACAATGATGAATGATGAATGATGATTGTGAATATGCGTGTTAGTTAATTATATGAGAGTTGTCATTTTTGTGTGCGCTATTTATTAAAACGAATGTACGCGGGGGAATTACTAAATAGGGTGAATGGCCGACCGCATCATAGTTTAGTGCCCTTAGATTGCTAAGTTCGCTGGCTGCTAGGGCACCCATAACCTGGAGCTCTAGAATGTTGGATTAAAACAACAGTGTCTCCTGTTATTGCAGGTGTTTTGTGTTTTCTAGAACCTTCCTTGTCGCCAGGGTGACGACATTTTGGCCCCCGTGGGGCAATGTTTGTGTTTCATCAAGCCAAGGCGGGATAATGAAGGCAAATATTTGGCCAGACGTAAGGCAGACGTCGACCAGATGAGAGGCAATGTGATTGGTTGAAACTGAGACGCCATATTCCCGGGTTCGTTTGACGAAATGTAGTCAATGTTTAGTCGGTATGAAACTCAAGTATAGTTTACAATCAAAGATAAATCTAACCTAAAACATTACTTAGAATGGCATTTCTCACAATGACATTTTTGACTATAATTGAGTTTTTAACTTGTATCTTAAAGCCGAAATTAGTTATGATTTAAGAAAAAATGACTTCTAAAACTAAAGAAGATTAGATGTAAAAGCAGAATAATCGCCATTTGCTTTTAAAAAAATATATTAATACCCTTTCACCGTCAAGGCAATAATGGCTTTTGATAACTTATTTCCCTCTAGTATCCGTTTTTGGATGGGGGTGCCGGACGTTTTCCCGAAATACGCTGCCAGAAAGCAGATTTCCCGAATGCAGTTGTCCCTAATTGACGCTAGCAAGTGTCCATTGGGCATTTGTCGCGCACGGGCAAGTGTCCATTCGGGTTTTTGTCCCATGCGGGCAGATGTCTATTCGGGCTAGCGTCCATTCGGGCTAGCGTCCATTCGGGCTAGCGTCCATTCGGGCTAGCGTCCATTCGGGCTAGCGTCCATTCGGGCTAGCGTCCATTCGGGCTAGCGTCCATTCGGGCTAGCGTCCATTCGGGAATTTGTCCATTCAAGAATTTGTCCATTCGGGAATTTGTCCATTTGGACAAGTGTGCATTCGGGTGTTTGTCCCATTCGGGCTAGTGTCCATGTGGACATTTGTCGTGCTTGGGCAAGTGTCCATTCAGGTGTTTGTCACATTTGAGCAAGTGTCTATTCGGGCAAAAGGCCCTAGGAAAAAAGTGTACTTCAAGAATTGTACGTAGATCCCTTGGATGTTCAACCTTTCGCCATGCAATATGCTGTCCGTTTTTGCGTTGTCACAGTTTTGCCATTTATGTATTTATTAGCCAGTTGCAGAAATGTCACTACACTTGATTTTAACAAACGGTGATCGGTCGTTTAGCTAAAGTTCAAACGTGTAGTTAAAGTATTTCGCAATGGCCAAAACTGGACCATCCATTAATCACATCACTTCACCTAGGAAAAAAAAAACTCTTTCAAAATTATACAGTCCGCGTTTAAATCCAATCATTAATAACATTACACAAGAAGGAATTCTGGCAACATTACTTCCTCATGCAGTCCAAAATTGGGCCCAGTGAAGTTTAAAACCCCAAGAACCGCAACTCCCCTATGTACCAGACGTGTGTGCTTCCAACAGGAACAAAGATCCAATATCGGAGTTTCTATTCTAAATTTTAAGTGCACAAAAGTTTAATTAAAGAAACCCTGGGCAATGAACCAGGTTTTATCTAGTGCTATGGGAGGATAACTCGCAACATTTTGTCTTGAGATGAATTTTTTTTTAGCTTCCCTTGAGATATTTAAACTTACCAAAAAAAAAAAAAAAAAACTAAACAGAACTACAACAGGAAACATGAAATGTCAAGGGGTAGAGATTAAATATATCGAACAAAAAAAAATGCAGTTATCTTTTTCATGTCTTTATTAAACAAAATGTAAATGACAGTAGTTTTTAACCTATCTAGGAATGCGAGTAAATATTATATCTAGCTCGTGTGAGTTTTCTACAGAGAAAAAAATGGAACCTTTGATTGAAGTATCCAAAAACAAAGTGCTGTATCAGCGGTTTTAGTGGGACATTTGGTTTAATGGTCTGGATTAAACTCATTAAATTAAATGTAAAAACAAATTGGTTAATTAGTTTGGCGTGCATGAAATAGCTTGGATTTTGGCGTGTTTATTTGGTTGAGGTTTTACAATCCATTTTCTTCAATTTAATTAGCAGAGAGAAATGGGGGATCTGAAGGGGAGGTGGGATTTTAAGGAAAGGTCAAGGTCAAGATATGTGTGGGACGGTCAGATTCAATGTATTTTTGGAAGGTCAAGGTTTATTATCTACATGTCAAGGTCAAGGCCAGTGTTTCTTCCAGACTTTTTTTCTCCGGGGAAGGAGGGGTACTTGATATTTACGGGAGGGGGGGGACTACATTTTCCGGAAGGGCGGACACTGGTAAAAGTATATATTTTCTATATTAATTCCATTTCGTTGGGGAGGGGGGGGGGGAGGGCGGTAGACTTTCTCTGGAAGAAACACTGGTCATGGCTTTAGACCTTTGAGTAAATACTAATGTCAAAAGTGTCTAGTAATAGTACACAATCAAGCCGAATTCTGTTTTACGTCAATTGTACGTCAAACCCAACTGTTATTTTTAAAATCCTTTTCATGGTTAAAACACGTGTAGTTGAATGTTAACTCACCCCTGTGGCGTAGTGTAGGTCAAACGAAAGTGTGAGCAGTCCACAGACTGTAAAGTCAGATAAGTCATCAGTTTCACTCAATATTCAGTAATTATATGGATAGAGATGGGGTATTGGGGATGGGGGGGGGGGGGGGAGATAAGATCACGCGCGATTGGGCCTACGGGCAGAAAGCTGATCATTTATTCTGGGGTCATAGCGACTACTGTAGACTTCGACCTGTGAGGAAGTGGAGGGGGTGGGGGGAGGTGGCGGTGTCGGGGATGGGAGGTGTCGGGAGGCGGGGGGGGGAGATGTATGCGTGTTTACGTACACGCGTGGGCGAAACGTGTTGGGCACACGTTTATTTTTTTTAATCATCATTGTGTTGGGATCTAGATGGTGTTGGAGGGCTCATTGTAAAGTCAGATTGTCTGAGGATAGATGGACTGTATGAGAAAGTTGTTTTCGATTTAGATGTACTGTATGGGAAAGTTATCTACGATGTATAAGATAATAAAGATACGAACGTTGACTTCACACTTTTTAGCCAATAAGCTTTCTTTTAAGCATGAATAGACAGAGCTAAGCGCATGCATCATTTAGCCATAGTGTCAAATCGTATACTATCTGATCCCATTCCATCGAATTCCATCTCATAAGATCATATCCGATTTCTCCGATCCATCCATCCTTTCTTCTATTATCCATTTTCCCCACTGGTCTATTGTCCTACTGTCCACCTATCCATCAACCTATCAAGTCATCCATTCATCCATTCATTTATCCATCCATTCATCCAATTATCCATTTATTCACTCATCCATTAATTTATTCATCCATTTATCCATGCATACACTCATCCATACACCCACTCAATTATACATTCACTCACTCATCCATACATCCATTTAGAATCAATCCATTTTACTGTTAGTTATATTATCCTTATCATAGAAAATAATTTCTAATTTTATAAAACCAGAGTTCCCCCCACACCCTCACCCGAACACAAGACTAACCCCACCTCCCCACACCTTCCTGTAATATGAAATCTGAGGATGTCCAGGGGTTAATTGATGGGCCACTAGCTAACACTCCCCTCCATGGGTTAATTGATGGGCCACTAGCTAACACTCCCCTCCATGGGTTAAGTGATGGGCCACTAGCTAACACACCCCTCCAGGGTGTCTACGATACGTCTCCATCTCCTCTCAGATGGTATTGATTTACTCCGCTGGTTCTCATCCCATCTCACTCGTACCCCATCTCACCCGTACCCCATCTCACCCATACGCCATCTCACCCATACGCCATCTCACCCATACGCCACCTCACCCATACCCCATCTCACCCATACCCCATCTCACCCATACGCCATCTCACCCATACGCCATCTCACCCATACGCCACCTCACCCATACCCCATCCCACCCATACCCCACCTCACCCGTACCCCACCTCACCCATACGCCATCCCATCTCTCCCATACCCCACCTCACCCATACCCCATCTCACCCATACCCCATCTCATCCATAGCCCTCCCCTAATTAAGATACTATCAGGAAGTAAACTTAAGGCAAAAAAAAACGCATTACGGATTATAACAGTGTTTATACGAATATGTATATTATCCTAAATATTTGCTAGAAACCCATCAGACCTAACTAGGGGTGCCCTGAACAAATATTAGAACCGTTGATCTACTTTAACCATCAGATTCATCATACCATGACACAGTATACCAATTATTATATGACATCGTCGTTGTAATTATTTATTCACAACCTCTATGAAATATGATATTTAAAAATAAAAAAAATCGACCGCTTGTAATGACAATCTTCTAATAGCGAACTAGATTTATGGTTAAACAAATTAAAAAACAAACAAATTGAAAATAGTAATCAACCATGTTTGTTACACAATTTAACAAATAAGGCTGACCGTTTTTTTTTTAAATTCATTTTCAAACGAATGAAAATGTTAAATAAAATAGTAAACAGTAATAAGTTTTATTAAGGATTAAAAATATAGGATATAAAGAATATATATTACAGAACGGGAATAATTAACATTTTAATTTTAAGTCACACATTAAAAACAAAATTTAGTGTAAATATCCATGTGTATATTTTGTAACAACTGCAAGATCTGACGACTTACTAAATCATTCCACTACCAAACTAGTTTTTTCCTCTTCGACAACTGTAGAGAATTTAGATGTTTCAATAGGAGAAGGGAGACAACAGGATTAAGTACCGGCAGACTAAGGTGAGTTGTGTTCGCCGATGTTGTCAAATCCGAACTGACCAAGGACGTTAATAACGTTCATAATAATTGTCTTGTGGTGATCCGATCACAAAATTACCGATTGGGGTTGAAAGTAATTTTTTTGTCGCGTGGGGTGACGACTTAATTGAGAAACAAAAGAAATGAAAAAAATATGTTGGCGTCCTAATTGGTTAAAGCTATAAATATCGCGTTATTATTTTAATTTTAAAATTCTCCTGTTTCAAAAAAGTAAAAAATAAATATTTAAATAGTCATTTATCATAAAAAGCTTTTAACACCGCTAAAAACAATAAAACAATCTTTCTATCTTTAAAAACGTGACTTCTCATGAAACCTTTGACACGCTGTGAGGTTATTTATCATACAGTTTATATATTTTTTTACATTTTGTTTTGGAAATACATAAAGTTTCGTATATTTGTATAGACATTTTAAAAATCATTTTCACATAAACCTAAATTGGAGCCACAATTTGAGACGTAACTTTAACCAAAAACCTAAACATCAACCTAAAACATCCGATCCAGAACTAAACGAATGACTGAAGAGACTGATGCGGGTCATTTGTAAGATATATTAGAACAGGTTAGAACAGTCCCGAACGTAGGGGAGAGTGTGCGTGTGTGAGTTGAGTTAACCCGGGGGTGTTTTGGTGTTGTCATCCCAAACTTGAATGTGGATGTAGAAGTGGGAGTGAACAGTTATTAGGGGGCTTTTTTGTAGAGACCAGCTGCCAGATTTTCTTCCAGGTATCTCTTCGGGGGGGGGGGGGGGGACTAAACCCCCCCCCCCCCCGAAGAAAGTCTACCGCTCCCCCGAACGAAATGGAGTCTATGTATAGAATATATACTTTTAACCGTGTCCGTAACCTCCGAAAATTTCTAGTGCCCCCCCCCCCCCCCCCGGAGAAAAAAGTCTGGAAGGACACTGCCAGCGACCAGGACATGCCTCTGTAATGTGTAAAACGAGAACAAATAAAGAACTGAACATTGCCTTGGATCGTGTTTTGTACTGAATGAAAGCTTGTCGCAACAACGACCTGTGCCTTTGACTACACACACTATACCCGCCAGGAACACCTGTCAGCTGCGTCATTTCCGAGTATCGATATCAGACGGATTCCGTAGGATGTGTCAACTGATCCGCATTAGCGGAGTCGGACGGATTCCGTAGGACAGGTAGCCTGGATGAACGAATGAATTACGTCGGACGGATTCCGAAAGGTCTCATAAGGACTTTTTTCCGTTGACTAACGAATGAATGACGCGCGTTCATCACTTGCCCGATCTTGTCTATGTAATGTAGGTCTTTATAATCGAGGAACGAAACCCAATCCTTATCGTAGAATCAGACCTGGAACGGCATGGCCTGGAGTTAGAGCGTTGGACTGCTAACCTGAATGTATGGAGTTCGGATCATGGTACCAAGTCCGTATGACTTCATTGATTCCATCCAGCTCTGATGAGAACATAGCTAACTTTATGGAAATGAAAATTGCTGGGCATAGTGCATATTCATTCACACGCCGAGGTAATTGAAACAGGTTAATTCTACTTCACCTGTCCCATGGACCGTCTGGTTTTCAAAGGGTACTTTTACTTTATTTATCCTAAACGTCACAGATAAAAAATAATTAATCTATACATCACAAAACTAAACTGAGATAATTCTGAATGTTTTAGGCTTTTGAACTAGTTTACATTGTACAAGAGACTTAGTACTGCTCCACTATGTAGTAAGTTCAGCCAAGTCACGTGATTTGAATAACCGAACGACCTAAACCATTAAAAAACAACTACATTGGCAAAAATAAAATAAAAAAATATCTTTGAATTTCAACTTAGGAGGCTTCTGGGATAGAAATGTTCGTTTCCCAGTACCCGGATGCAATACTTTTTTTATATCTCAAGGCCGCAGAAGAGTTCTACATCTTGTTTCTAGTTAATTACCTTAATTAACTAACCTCCAAGAGGTTTTTTTTTAATGACCACATTTGGCAACTTTAGCACGATCTGGGAAACACAAATTAAATTACAATTATCGTTTGCTGTGATTTGAGTATATTAAGTTATCTTGAAACGACATCATCATTTCTCAAGATGAAGGTCAACATATACCTACTCTTTGACCTTGACATTGCCTCGAGGTTAGAATGAGGTTTCAAACCTTGTCACTATTGATGGGTTAGGCTAAAGTAGGCCCATAGTTACAGCCGGAACTACGAAAAAAAAAAAATCAACCTATATTACTGAACATGGCCACTGATCTATACGCTTCTGACGACCGCGGGAGATTTATGTTTGAAAATTTGCGGTCGGAGCAGACGATAATTATAAGTTTTCCCATCCCGCCGGCCTCAGACGCATCTATCATCCGGGGACTCCGCGACCGGCAGATGACGTCACGCCTTACGATGAGCGGCGCTGTGGAAATGGTGGTCGAGTTGGTAGTTGTCTCGACTTACGACTTTGACCTCCATGGGTTATAAAAAAAAAGTTAAAAAAAAAAAAACAACACCTAATTGCTATGTTCTTCATAAACATATGTAGTTATATTAACATTAAAAATTATAATGATACATTAATTTACAGTTATAATAGGAAGTCTTTGTCGAGAAGTAGAGCGTACAAGTACTAACCCAAAAGTCTCGAGTTCTATTCGCTGGATCTAGTCACGATGAATTTCATTAGTCCATAACGCTATGGTGTAAAGTTTCAAACCTGACGGTCTATGGGGCAAGTGAAGTAGAGTTCACCTCGGCAGAGATAGTGTGGTCAGCACTTTGCCCAGCCGCCTTTACTTTCTCTAACGTGAGTTAGGTACCCATCAGAGTTGGGTACCTCAGGAACGGTCTTCTGACTTGAACCCGGATTCGAACTCGAGACTTACGGGTTAGCAGTCCAGCTCTGTACCGCTAGACCACTCCGTCCCATAACGCTATGATGAGTACCTCATTAAATAAGGAAATTTTAAGTACGAATGTATCTTTCTAGACATACACTCTCCTGTTGTATTTTTATGAGTTACAGGGGAAGTAACTAATCAATAAGTTTACATCTCGGTCAAAATAAATTATCTTCTAAAATTTAAGGTTCGTTAAATTCAATTTTCAAAAACATTATAACGCGTTATAATGCATTTTTAAATTCAATGAGAAGATACCACAAACTTTACCAAATGTCTTGATCAATTATTTATTTTTACGTGATATTTATGCAATTTACACAGTATGTGATCTATCACGTACGAAACCTAGACAACTTCCATTTAATTTACTGTAGTGATCTCCTCTGGCTGATTTTTCCGTTGCGAAAATATAAAAAAAGTTAATAAAAAGTCTATTGACAATTTAAGCGCAATTTCCTTATGTTATCCATAACAAATTTTTTTTTTTTTTGACCGAACGAAAGGATATTTTTTTGCGCTAAAAACCTACACGATGCTCAGTTTAAATTAAAAATATCATCCTAGGCCTACAGGATGCTCAGTTTAAAAATGCTTAATTAATTTTTTTGTGACCGAACGAAAAAATATTTTTGAAAACTTTCTTCGGCAATATTGTTCTAAATTATGGCAGGAATCGATTGGTAAATATTTCAAGTCGCTAAGTGGTCTGGTTGCCGAGATATGGGCCAAAAACTGCATTTTTTCGAGTTGTTTTTTGGCTTTTCCGGGAAATCCAGGAAGGAATTCCGGGAATTTTTTTGGCCCACAATCATCCTCGGAACTTGCTTAACATATTTGCTTTTGGAACTAGTCCTCGATATTGCTTCGTTGAGGAGGAGATACGACTTAAAGCTGCGGACACACATCTATACATCCAGAAATGACGAGTTAATAATCGCAATTCTCCAGTATGGAAATTGCGCTAAAAACCACCAATCAAACAGCCACAACAAATAAAGCAATCACACTTATCTTAATTAACACGACTAGACAAAGAACAGAAGATGAAAACAACTTGTTTATAGATCGTCTAATTATAAATATAGGAATTAAATCAGGTTTAATTTTTTTTTAAAAACCCTCACATCGAGTTATTAAAAGAACCATTTCAAACAAAGTTAAGACATAGACTGGAACTCTCACCTAACTAAACAAAAAATAGAAAAAAAGTATTAATATTAATTAAGACAGTCTCATGCCAAACATCACTTGATCAGCCCTCTAGTAAATTAACATCAGAACAGTCGTTGGATTTCTCAGGTTTTAAAGGGGCACAATCTGAACGGTAATTGAAGATTCACCCCCCACTCTTCCCACCCCCACGTAACCGGATTGGCGGATAGATAAAAGGCAGCGTACTCTCATCGCCATTGCTCCCCCAACAAACCATCTTGAATAAACATCAAAACTTCCCAGTACCCACCCATTCCACTGTATATAATATAAACATTTGAGTATGAAAGTTTCAGTTCTAGCAAAGTTGTAAATCCGCAACAATGCTCATAAGTCACCTGATGACCACAGTCAAGTTAGACCGGACGCCCCGGGTCAACGTCTATTCCATTACAGCAAAGTTGTAAATGTGCAACAGTCATCACAAGATGACCACAGTCAAGTTAGACCGGACGCCCCGGGTCAACGTCTATGCTTTTAATAGCAAAGTTGTAAATGTGCAATAGTCCTCACATGATGGACACAGTTAAATAACAGCGGACGCCACGGTTCAACGTCTATGTACGCTCACAAATATACGAATCTGAGACTTAAAAAATACTGTATATGTCATTAACTGAAATGTGTATCAGTTCTAGATGCAAGCCCTCAACCTTCCTGCCACACAGAAAGTATAAAAAAGAAATTGCCCTTCTACTCATATTTAAATTTCAAGTTTTTTTTTTTTTTTTTTTTTTTTTTTTTAATTTACTCGACCTCTCTACTTAACACTTAAATGTTAAAATTTTCAAGTTACAAAAAAAAAGTTCAATTCAGACGATTTCTATTATGTGTAAGAAGAAAACCATTTTTAATATATATATATATATATATATATATATATATATATATATATATATATATATATATATATATATCATATATCAGAAAGAAGTGTTAATATTCTAAACATGTCTAAGACCTCATAAGCCGATGATGAAAATTGTCGTACTAAAGCGAACATTACAAAACAAACTGCCGTTGTAAATTACATTATGTTATGTGGCATTTAAAAAGAACTTCTATTAAAAAGGATTAGTGTTTCTTAAATACCACATAATATTATGGCATCGAATTTTGACTATTTAGTCCCATTGAGCCAAACTGAGGCCATATATCGTGTATCATATGAACAATAAGTGTATAGAGCCCATATTAAAGTACGTATTTACTCCAAGGGATCCCATATTAAAAACATACAACATCCGTCAAACGCATTAAGTAGTCAAATAGTGTCCGCATTAACCCACTATTTATATCATCAGAAAAAAACCCCACTAAATGAGACGATATACCACACTAAATAGTCTGTACCTCCCTATTTAAACCCAGTCTTAAGCTCCAGACAGCTCCCATCCAAAACAAAGACCCACACAGTCCATTTACCATACTGTGTATTCCCATAGAGTGTATGTAAATTTGCTTGAGCCCATTCTTCATGATTTACAACCCCCGTGTATAACAATAGCTTCTCTAGGGCTCCATTGCCGGCTAGCTGAGGGGGAAATGATAGGTTACGATAGTGAGTCGAGTTCTGGCATAAGGAGTTGGGTAGGGGGGGTATTACGGCTGAACAACAGTGACCAACAGCATATAGTAGTCATGTTATTACGACTGATACAGAGAAGACAACGCAATAATAATTTATCATTTGTTTTATTATTTTAGATTTAAAACACGAAGGTGATATTTTTTAAAACAATAAATAGTCTACAATATTTACTTTGGATCTTGTCCAGATAAGCCCCTCCACCTTTTTCCAGCACGCACGCAACCTTGGTTAATTTCTGATGCCTGTCTAGACGTTTGAATATTCAAGCTCACGCCATACAAACAACTCTTTTCCGCCTCTAAGGTTAGGGTTAGGTTTGGGGTTAAGGTAAGCGTTGGGGTTAGGGTTAGTGTTAAGTTCATGTTCAGGGCTAGGGTTGGGTTAGGGTTAAGATCAAGTTCAGGGCTAGGGCTGGGTTAGTGTTAGGGTTAAGGTTAAGATCATGGTAAGTGTTGGGGTTGGGTTAGTGTTAAGTTCATGTTCAGGGCTAGGGTTGGGTTAGGGTTAAGATCAAGTTCAGGGCTAGGGCTGGGTTAGTGTTAGGGTTAAGGTTAAGATCATGGTAAGTGTTGGGGTTGGGTTAGTGTTAAGTTCATGTTCAGGGCTAAGGTTGGGTTAGTGTTAAGATCAAGTTCAGGGCTAAGGTTGAGTTAGGGTCATGTTCAGGGCTAGGGTTGGGTTAGTGTTAAGTTCATGTTCAGCGCTAAGGTTGGGTTAGTGTTAAGATCAAGTTCAGGGCTAAGGTTGAGTTAGGGTCATGTTTAGGGCTAAGGTTGAGTTAGGGTAAGAACCTAAAAGTACAAGTGTCATATCCTTATTTTTTTAATAACCGTTTTTTTTCGGTGGCGGGGGTTAACTTTTTGGCTTGGAAAGTATCCTTTATTTTTTCGTTTGGTTTTTATTTCAGTTAAAACTTAAGATAAAAAAAAAAACTTTCAAGTGATAGTTGTGAGAAGTTCAAGTACAGCCCAACTTACATTAGGGAGTTTACAGTAGTCTAGCATTGTGAGTTATTTTTATATAAAACCCCACAATAAATGGAGCTTACAGTAATTTAATGAGTTGTTTTTATTAAAATAAAAAACACAATAAAGGGAGCTTACAGTAGTCTGGAGTTGTAAGTCGTGTTTAATACAAAACCCCACAATAAACGAAGCTTACAGTAGTCTGGAGTTGTAAGTCGTGTTTAATACAAAACCCCACAATAAATGAAGCGTACAGTACAGGATCGTTTCTTAAATAGCCGTGATCGATCGGTATAATTTCATTCTTGAACTCCCCACCGATCAGAATAATTCAATTAGTTTCATTCGCACTCAAGTATTGGATACTGGCTCTTGAGTCGAGTCGGATTTGTATTTCTGCACTGGGGGATTCAAACATATTGACTTGTTTGTGAGAGGCGTATGTCATGGTTTAGATCCGTTCAAGTATTATTGTTGTGTTGGGAAATACAGTTTAGTTAAAATACATCAGTTTATATAAAGTAATCTACTATTAATTTATTAAAATTAATTGCCTTAAAACAACTTAGTTTTTTTTCTCTTACGTTTGATTTCAAACAAAAGCACACATTTAGGTTTAGGCTAGTATTGACCTAAACACGTAAAGAGTACACTGTATACACATAATATAGCTGAAATTCTACATAAAAGGTTTGTATAATGTCATTACTATAGCATGTTTAAATGTAATGTTCATGTAGCTGGAGCTTCAGTTTCTAAGCCAGAATTTCTTTCAGACATCTTTTCGGGCAAGGGTGGGTGGCACTGACCCTAAGAAGCACACGTACCCTCCCCCACCCCCTTTCCTATATAAAATGCAATCGATATAGAAAATAAATACTACGAGCCGGCCCGCGGCATAACATACGCCGCTATTTAGTTGTTTCTAATTTTCAATAATTCATAATTTGTGAATTCGACAGTACCAACGCTGACACTGAAAATATTTCTTTAAAACACTATAAGTAGCTCGTTAAGGACCATAACCCCCCCCCCCCTTCCCCCCCCTCCCCCCCTACGTTTAAAATCGTTGGCTCTGCTTGTAAACATTTAGAGTGAACACAGCTCACTCAAACCATGTAGGGGTGGGGAGGTAGGGAGAGCGTTTGCAGCTTGTTTTCTAACGGCTCGAAGAGGAGAATTATATATATAGATTACCAGTGTCCACTCCCAACTCCAGGTAAAATTTAGACTCCCCCCCACTCCCGTAAGTCCCGAAAGTGCCACGTACCCCCACGCTCCCTCCCCCCCCCCCCCCTGCGGCGGAGAAAAGAAGTCTGAAAGAAAAAAATTTAAACAGCCTGTTAAAAGTATGCTGTGAAAGATTTAGTGTTTATCAATGTACATTCTATACACATTTTTGTAAACCCGTTGCTAACTGACAGACTTCAAATGATAATTCTTTTTCTTTTTTACCGAGGGTAGAGTGAATTGAATTCTTTTCTATCTATACTGCATTAGGCTAGTTCTTGTCTTATTTACAGTTCACTTCCGGGGAAGATTTCCCATGGTCCTTTAACGAAATAGACCAATCAGAATGCTGCATCTATTTAAAGGTTGGTGCAGACAGACACAAAGACTTAGGTCATTCACCTTGGTGACTGTATTTAAGAAATGAAACCTGAAACTCTAGCACCAGGTTTTACATTTAAAACACGAAGAGTTACGTCCAGAGTTTCCCATCTGCCAGAGAGTCTGAAGTTGGAGCCAGAAATAGAAGTCATGTTGACAGAATTCTGACCGGGGAAAATTGGTTATGTCAATTTTTCCAAAGGGATCTAAGATTCTCCACCGGTTTAATACGGCAGACGGGAGATCGTATATCTAGACATTATCTCAGGCACATATATCTATGGGAAAACATCCAAGTAATGATTTTTGAAAACTTCTAGATATTTTATGTGATTTTTTTTATCCCAAGGGCGACTGCCTGACGGGGACTTGATCCTATAAACTACATTGGGATCTGGGATCGTTGTTTGTGTATTGTAACCTGACCCCAACATGTTTATATACGCTTGAAAAATTACATATCGGTTTATGACTTAAGTATAGTAAAGAAAGTAAAGCTCCCTTTCAAACCTGACGGTCTACGGGGCAAGTGAAGTAGAGTTCACTTGTTTCTGTGACCTCGGCAGATGAAGAGAAAATGTTGTCAATATGTATAGATGTATGTTATTTGCAAGAAAACTTACGTAATTAATACATAATTAACAATTGTTATTTTCTTCACTAAACTGAAACTGTCAAGTTTCTTTTTTACTAAGTTACTTTATCACATAAACACTTCAGAAGTTTAATTAGTTGTTTAAAATTGTTTTCATAACAAGTAACTAAGTAAACATTAAAACTATAAATAAATAATTCTATCTGTCATCGTATAGCACTCGACATACGAGAGAAATATTATTCTGGTGGCTTTTAAAAATAAACCAAACTTTGTCTGTAACTTTAGAGCACTCACATTTCTTCACATTAATGTTTTTTTTTTAAAGAAATCGATTTTCTAGAACTTAATCCCCATTTTTCTACTTACAGCGACCTGACGCCTGAGAAATGCCACACAGTAGGTAGTCGGTGACTTGCTTGTGAATCAACTTGAAAACATATACCACGATCTGCTGAGGGCGGTGTGTTTAATAGACGTTGAAAGATTGGTTGATATTTACAGTAGTAGTAACATCGTTTGTAGGTTTTGTTTTTAATAACTGCATTCTATGACTTTATAAGTCAACACGAGTTTTCATCGTTTAAAGTAGTATTTTAACAGTAGTTCAGGATTAAAGGGAGTGGAATTTATCGTATCGAGTTGTGGTTTTGTATAACATTTTCGTGCAGTATTCTCGAAATGTTAAGTAGCATTTTATAATTAGGATTAGGTGAACGAAGATCAGTATCCGTCTTATGCTGTGTTTCTTCCAGACTTTTTTTTCTCCGGGGGGGGGGGGGGGGCACTTGAAATTTTCGGGGGGGGCGGTAGACTTTCTTCGGGGGGGGGGGCGGACACTGTTAAAAGTATATATTTTCTATATAAATTATATAAATTTCATTTCTTTCGGGGGGGGGGGGGGGCGGTAAAAAATTTTCGGGGGGGGGGGGGGGAAAGGCGAAACAGCCCCCCCCCCCCCGAAGAGATGTCTGGAAGAAACTCTGGTCTTATGATATTTTGGGAAAACTTTTTTGTGTGAGGTTTAGCGTATTTGGTTTGTGATATTTTAGCAACAAATGATATATTATATTATGGTAAAAATTATACATGTCGCATTTCCAGAGGCAACGCGAAACGGGGGCGGGGATGCGGACCGCACCGGGTGACACCATTTAGGGGGGGGGGGTGACACCAAGACACAAAAATGCTAATTAGAGTAAAACGTATTTTAAGTACATAATTTCGATCCCGACAAGGTGGTTGACACTATGCCGTAAAAATGCAAACAGAGAGAAAACAATGCTAATACCCAGCTGTATTAACAACTGACTATACTATAGATAAACATCATCTGTATTAAATGTGAACACTTTAAAGCTTTTACCGGGGGAAGGGGGGGGGGGGGAGAGGGCGCGACACCAACTGCAAAATTTACAGAAAAAAAGGGGGGGGGGGGGTGACACCATAAGGTGCCGCACCGGATGACACCCGACCTGGCGACGCCAACTGCAAATATCATAAAGAACAGGGTGACAAATTAAAATCTATTTTTCAATTTTAGTTTTTTGTATTGAATTTCTTACAATGTAATAAATACAATGTAATTATATTTATTGTAATAAAATAAAATAAAAATCAGAGCTATTGTTCAGTTACGCAACATATTTGAATTGTTCCATTAATTGCAGGGATTCGTTTAAAACATTCCCAATGCCAGACAAACTGATTGGTGTAATTAAATAATGACGTTTTAAATGTAGGATCGGGGTTCTATGCCTCATTGACCTGTGACCTCTGGGCTTAATTTAGCGTATCGTGGTGAGTAGTTATGTGGTGGGTGTTGAAGGATGGTGTAGGCAGGAGGTTGGTATGAGGGGGTGTAGTGAGGGTGTGGTTGGAGGTGGATGAAGTTGAGGAGAAAGAGGGGTGGTGAAGAATGTGATCGAAAAAAATATCTGGAGGAGGAAGGGTGTCAAGGGTTTGGTTACATTTAGTGTTTGGGTTTTGTTGCGCTCCTGATGCTATATGTAGTGGCGTAGGCGGAGGGGGGGGGGGGGGTTAGGGGGTTATATATATATATATTTGAAAAAAATGTGAACACCCCCCCCCCATGAGACGATCCTGGCTATGCTATTGGCAATTCGTATTGAAATGTGTGTGTGTGTGTGTGTCTATAGTTTAGTGCGGATGTGAAAATAATTAGGTGCTCGATTATGTGAGTGTGTTTGCGTACATGCAAATGTGTGTTTGTCTATGTGCCTGTTAGTGCGTGTCTGGTTGTGTGAGTGTTTGTGCGATATAAAGTACGTGTGGCGTTTTAATGAGACATCAGAAAACGGCTGGGAACTAAAATTCGATATAATGATGTAGGTAGGTACAGTAATGTTAGGGTAGGTTAGTCGGAGGGTATTGACAGCCTTCCCTCTCAGCAAGGAGTAACAATTTGGGGCTTTACCCAATTAGGACTAATACAGCAAAGGCGCGTCACCTAATTAATACTTATTAAGTTACAAGTGAAATATACTGGTGGTGATAATTTAATGCTGTATTCCGTGTGAGCGACATTTCTTACATCAAGATGGTTTGCGAAACAACACTCGTACTCCAAAAACACCATAGGTAACTCAACACCCATCAAACATCAACAAACAACATAGATAACACCAACACCAAACATTCACAACAAACACCACTGGTAACTTAACATCATTCAAACAGCATACAACCAGAATATTTATCTCAACGTCCTCTGAACACCATAAGAAGACCTAAACCTTCTTCAACACCCACCCCTTCAGTAATAGCGTTAAGTGTCACCTAGCTAATTGTCAGGTACGGCCGTGACGTCACACATCACCTCGTTAATTTGCTGCAATGACGTCACAGCTCACCTCGCTAATTACCCACGTGCACCTATGTCTAATCAACTCAACTAACCGCACTCACTACCACACAACTTCACCTCACCACGGCTAATTAGCGCGAGACTGTCATGTCAGTACATGACAGCAACATGAAACCACGTGACATCAATTAGCGACTGTCTGGGGCACCATGTAAACAATGCCGGTCACAGGGTCAGTTTTAGCCGGTCTTTTCTTGGTTAACTTGTGCTTGCTGCAGCCGTGAATCAGCCGGTGGGAGCCGGTTCTCTCAGTTGAGTCCTGCGTGTAGCCAGAACTTAGTCACAAAACATACATAACATCACTCCTCGCGTAGCTGGTTTTTTTTGCTATGGTCATTTTAACAGGGATAAAGGTTAACATGATGGCCTTAATGCAGTGGCGTAGCTAGGGGGAGGACGGAAGCGGGCACCGGCCCCAAGGAGACGCCAAAAGTGGTAAAAAAGTTATTTTTAAGCTATTTTTAAGTTGAAGAATGGATATATACACAGACTTATTTACGAAAAAAAAACGACTATAAGGCTGTACACACTGATTCAACTGTTTTCTATATCAATTTTGAGGCACCGAAATAGAAAATGTTACGGGATGGTAACTGGTAAGAAACGCCACAAACCTTTCCCATTGGGAAGGGTGGCGCTTTTTTACAGACTGGATTAACTATAAATAGAAATGGGAATGAGGGGGCTCAACATTGATATTTCGCCCCGGATGCCTGAATAGATCACTACGCCTGCCTAAATGTGACCATTGTAACACAGATTAGAGATTAATGTAGACCATGATTCGATGATTCTGGCATTAGATGACTTTTGATATGATCAAATCAGCACAATATCACAGCACGAACGTAAACAATGATATGTTCATTGCTAATATTTCACTTTAGGCTTTTTAAATAAACACCTTCTACGACCAAACTGCTGAAAGTAGGTCCGCCTTAGGTGATTAAAACACCAGATCATTGTTCAAAGCGAGATAATTATCTAAACACCATCCCATGGCAATTACCATCAGTCACATCACCATACAAAACTCCTACTATTACTGCCACAAAAACACTACATCAATTATAAAAAAAAGACGTCCTCTATCTTGTACTTTCGTGTAGAAAAACGAACCTCTGAAAACTAAAGCCTGTTTTTTATCCAACATCTAGCTCATGACCAAGCCATGTATATTTATTCCTTGATAACAATCTTTTCCTGGTATGTAACATCGGCTAACTTAAGCCTTTTTCCAGCAACGTAAACCCATATCCATAAAATGACATTGCCCCTGTATTATATCATCGTAGTTGTCTTCGCAACTTTGCTTTTTTCGCAATTTCACGCAAGAAAAGAAGTAGCCTATTACCCAAACTTACGCCTCAAATGTTCCATTTATTATTTGTTTTTTTTTGTTTTTCATTTCTTAAAATCATTGTTCAACTTATTCAATTAGTTTTTTAGTCTCTAAAACAATACAGATTTTTCTCTCGATAATTTAGTGCATCTCGATCGAACTTCCAGTGCACAAAGGGAGCCCTTGTTTTTGGAGGTTGAAAATTGAAAAAAAAACTGTGCAAATCTGTTTAAATTCTGTTAAGTGATTTTGGCATGCAAGAAGAAAATTAAAAAAAAAAATGTTACCAAAGCGTAATTGACTCTTAACCCATTTACCAACACTGAGAGTGTTAATGTTTTGTCACAAATAAGCTGAGAGTCTCGAGTTGTCGGTCCTGATTAGCGCTGTTGTTTCCCCTGTTCGGAGTTAGCGGTGATTGCACTTACACAATACACGACAGCAGACCTTGGTACTGATGCACCCGATCAATACGTGCACTGACATTTTGGTGGTGCTGCACTCAAACTAACCAGTGCAGCAAACTTTGCACCATTTGCACTCCACCAAACTGGCGCACCCGCTGAAACAAATACAGTCAGCTGTTGTTGCTTTGGGTCTCTTTTTACATGTAGGAGTCAGTTTTTTAAAAAACAACGCGTCAGATTTTTACGACGCCTGCAGGCTGTGGAAGCTTAATGACAGCATTTAGACAGCATGCCGCTGCATGTGGCCAGATTTTTTAGCCACGGTCAGCCTAATGAGCCTGCAGATAAACAAACAAAACAATCAGCTTCGAGACCAGAATTAGCCGGTTAGTTACAGAACCAAGGCCGTCTCCAGAAAAAGATTTGTTTTGAAAGTAGGTTGACGTCAAATGGATATTTTCAAGAAAAAAATAGAGAGAAAAAATAATAAGGTTTTGGAAATTGTTAAAGGTCAAGGCTAAATCGAAACTGTTTTTGTATCGCCTCCCTTGAACCTATTTTAACTCAATGTTGTGTTTTTTTAAAGACATAAACACCTTTATGTTCTAAATCCACCAAGGCGACGTGGAAAAAATAAAGAGTGGCCATATCTGTTACAATTTTTGAACAACAACTCCATTTTACCAAGGTGTAATTAACTTTAGTAATTAAACGTTAAGCCCTATTCTGAGCATTTTATAAAGTTGTGAAGATGTGCGTATATGTACATCTAATATATAGGTGTATACATATAGATATATACATATAAGTATATAGATATGTATATACAAATTTGTTTATATATATATATATATATATATATATATATATATATATATATATATATATATAAACAAATTTGTATATACATATGTATACACGTATGTATAGATATTTTTGTACAAATACACACCCATAAACACACACACACACACATATATGTGTATATATATATATATGTGTATATATATATATATATATATATATATATATATATATGACTTTGCATTAGCCTTGAGAAACATCTTACACTCACGCACTCTATAACTAAATATGAAATTTTTTTTTTGTTTCCATGAAACAAAATTACCCATAATTTTGTGTCGAAATAAGATTGTTAAGAACAGATCAAAAGCGGGGAATTATCGAACTCTCTGATCATCCCATAGATCAATAGACTGGACCCGTCTGAAACGGTGTCACGTCTGAATGTCAGGCCCTGGCTGTCATTCCCTGAAGGTCAACACGATGTCATCTATCCGGATCTAAGCCAGACCTCAACTCGGCGGCCGATGCGCCGCGGTTGCTATGACAACAGATTAAGGCAGATCCGGGTACACAAGGGCAGACAAGCGAACCTTTACTGGGAAATTACTTTATAATATCATGTTTATACGGAGATACGAGAAAATTACATCCACCCCCATCCTCAATATTAACCATCGATTAATAAGAAAATAAGCCAATGATTAATCAAGTATGTTGATGTATTGCGTAATATACTCCCTATTTAAAATGTCCGGGTGAGCGGACATATTATCCGGTCATCCGAATGTCCGTCCTGAATAACGCCATCTTTCTTTGACCTCCATGACGTCAAAGGATACCAAAAAAAAATTAAGTTATAAAAAATTATTCTTCCTTATGTGTTGTGTTAATTTAATCAACATTTCTTAAAAAAAATTATATTTACATTTCATTTAATCTGAAACCCAACAAGGGAAAACATACATTTTCGTTTAATTAAATTTGTATGGTACAGCAACAAAAAAAAAAAAATAAAACTCAGACGGTTTAACTAGATAATTCATTTTTAACTTTATACAATATCAGGTTTTATTTTACAATTTAAAAATTATGTTATAAATAGGCTATTTTCACCAAATACCTGTTGCTTACGTCATTTCGAGTGTAACATCGTCAATACGAACGTTATATTATTTACTAATGGCTATCATTCTATTTTTTTTTGAATTTTTAAAAACATTTTTAACTTTGTACTAGAAAGTATGAAACAGTGGCTACTAAACCTCAAACAATAGTGCTAAATAGTTTATTTTATATATATATATATATATATATATATATATATATATATATATATATATATATATATATATATATATATATATATATATATATATATATATATATATATATATATATATATATATATATATATATATATATATAAATGCCCATTCATATAGGCAAAATAAAATATACAACTTATAAAATGTGTATGAATCTAATTACATATCATTGTGTGCAGGTAAGTTAGTGTGTGATGTTATGTGTAGGTGTAATTTTCTTGTATGCACGTGAGTGTGGCAATGTGTGAGTGTTTTACATTAGCATGACATCCTGTTATTCCAAGATGCTTCCCTCCTCCCTCCCTCCCCCCCCCCCCCTCCACCCACGGGAGCCCCACCCCTACCATACATAGTCTGCTCTGTAAGATTTTATTTCACGCCTGAGCTCTCAAAGCGCTAGCCGATCAGCTCTGCACCGCGCACAAAAAAAAAAAAAAAAAATTCTCTGGCTTAGACGTAGAGTTATTGCCCTTTCATATTCCTTTAATAAGGGGCGATAATTTATGCGGCGTGCACTTGTCAGAAGTCTGTCCTAGACAAATTTGCTGGTGCACTCTATGCAGGTTTTTTAGGAATATTTAGGGCAAGTTATGTTCAACACTGATTGTGTTGAGGAGGCGGTGTGGTCGGGTGCTAGAACACGTGAATGTAAAAAAAAAAGTTCATCCTCCTCTGACCTGCTGAGATGAGAGCAAGTTTTGACGAGTGTACACGTTTGTTTAACGTCAGCTTATAAATAGACTAAGTATACATTACGTCAGGGGAGAGCTTTAGATGTCAGTGTAAACCCACCTTTACTGCGGTTTATTCGACACTAAACCCAACTAGAATAATCCTCTATTCCTTTAAGATTATGACAAGAAAAACGTTTACACTACATGTTTATGAAAGCTAAAGAATTTGTATTTCAATCTTGATTTTCAACATAAATCTCGTTATTCGTATTGTATCATTATAAATGTATTAAACTGTAAAACAAGAATCAAAATTTTCACCGGACAACTAAAACAAAGCGGGTTTTAATATATACCAATCTTTGACACTTCCCATATTCGCATATACAATGTATATCTCTTGTAGCATTAATTTCTAACTACCCGACCATATGTTGAATTAAATAGCCAGTAAATTTAATTATAGCAATTTTAGTCGTAAGTAAATACTTGTATCCTTTATTTAATTAAGGGGGAAGGCTCCGGTAAAAAAAAAACTTTTTTAATACTCGTTAGAAAACAGTTATTTCTTTACAGCTTTATTAAGATACATCTGCATATGCATTTCCACTAAAAAAATTTACGGAAAAATTTTGGTTACTATGACAACGGCGGCCATCTTGAAAAATTAACCCCTTCGTAGGTTTTCCACCATTCATAAAATATTACATTTTAAGCCCAATAAACAATCAATTCATAATCTTCTTCCATATTTTGGGGCACTCAGCTAAAAATTTTAAGTGCATATCTTCAAACGAATTTTTTATGAATTTTCAAATTGTGGGTCCATTAAAAACACTAGTTTTAAGGCCCCAAAATTTCCCAAAATTAAGTGTTTTGAAAAGACACAAATTTTGAAAATTCATAAAAAATTAGTTTCAAGATATGCACTTAAAATTTTTAGTTGAGTGCCCCAAAATATGAAAGAAGATTATGAATTCATTATTTATTGGGCTTAAAATGTAATATTTTATGAATGGTGGAAAACCTACGAAGGGGTTAATTTTTCAAGATGGCTGCCGTTGTCATAGTTACCAAGATTTTTTCACCATTTTTTTTAGTGGAAATGCATATGCGGATGTATCGTAATAAAGCTGTAAAGAAATAAATGTTTTCTAACGAGTATTAAAAAAGGTTTTTTTTTTTTTACCGGAGCCTTCCCCCTTAAAACCATGTGCTGAAAGAACTACTTAACGATTTAGGTTCAATCATAATACATGCATTTATTTTTCTCTATATACTTCAACTGTCTGATAAATATCAGAAGGTTTGATCTAACACACATACTCATATACGTATAGACATAAATATATACATGTATTTACATTTGTATGAATATCGCCAAATATAGATAGGTGTGCACTATGCAGGCTGAGCCAAAATTTAGTTTTTCTAAACTCAAAACGGAAGTAGTAACTGACTTTCTTTATCATCTCACAGTTAAAAATATGCTTACATTACTGGAAGTCACAGTGCGACGCTGCATCTAAATTGCACAAGGATGTTATCCCCCCCCCCCCCCCTCTCTGACTGGATTTCTCTCCCCCTCCCCTGTCATACATAATTATGTCCCTGGCTAACTAGCGTCAATAAATTATGTTTTTATACATCTCCTTACGACAGACTTACCTCCCTTGGCCAGATCGGACCGTCTGGAACATGGCCCCGAGCCGGAGCCACGGAGCCATTTTTTTTTCTGTGGGCCAAGGGGATGAGGCGTAATGCAGGCATGCGATAGTTTAATTAGGGACTTATTCGCTTGCATGGGGAGGTTTTAATTGGGGGCGGGTAGGGGGGGAGAGGCATGCATTTCTCTTTATATGAGAAATCTGTTAAATATAAATTCCGATTCGTTTTGCTCGTTAAAATTAATTTAACCCTAAGAAAAAAAAGCATAATAATAATAATACTAATAAAAATTCTTAAATGTAATACAACAAATTACAGTTAAGTAATTATAGGTTAATAAAAGAAAATATTGTGTTATTGTAACAGATAAACAGAAATCGTGTATTTTTTTTTTTCATAAACACCACGTAAATATTCTTACTATTGATTTTTTCAGGTCGGCTTACACTAAACATTTAAAACTATGGTGAGGCTTGGAGAAATTTTAGATAGTAATTTGTGTGAAGTACGTAAATTGTTTGTATGGGCCAGTAACATACTACAACCAAACCAATCTAATTGCGGTTAGAAACTCGTGAAACATATGGGGATATTTGAAACACATACATACACATACACACACTCAGGCACATGCATACAAATTATACATAAATATATATATATATATATATATATATATATATATATATATATATATATATATATATATATATATATATATATATATATATATAGGCTAACAGGGCTCTAAATTCTGTTATTCCCTTTTCAATCCCACCACCACAATTAATTCCGTCACCCATTGAAAAGATATCACTAAAATATTCGTCGAGAAAGCATATTGATAAATGCCAACATTTCTAACAAAGCACGGATCAAATTTGTGGATCAAAGTTGGCCTTTTATCCATTGTAAACTGCATCAAAGAGAGGATCAGACAGCTGAAAATTCTATCAACAATATACACATTTTAACACGTGAATTGGTGTTGACATCAATACATACATTTCACAGTATTTCTTGACGTCTTTGAAAAATCTGATAAGCCAAAAAAAAAATAAAAAAATTTCCGTAATTGAATTTGATATTTAAAATCTAACAGAATAAAAATAATGTTTTTAAAAATGTAAAAAACAAAATAAATGTCCTCTGGTACTATTAAAAAGGATATTTTTGTAGCCTTGAGTTTGACAGAAGAAAGATAGGTTAGTGCTGGGGAAATAGGAAACCCCGGGTCAGGGGCTGATTAATGGGGAGGTTCTTGTAGGCGTCTTTTGTCCTAGTGACCCGCTCGGCTAATTAATTTAATTACCACCGTTTGTTTTAATTAACTACATCATGTTTCTAGCATGGCTTGATTTGACCGTATAGGTCTATTATCAAAACGTTAAAAATATTACAATAAAATAACATTGTGAATTAACGAGTTAGATTTGTATGATTACGTGTTTTGTATTTATTTCATTTAAATTTAAAATGAAAAAAAAATATATATTAAGCATTGGCTATTAGTTATGTATTACTGCTGTTGTAACAAACTCCCTCCTCATAAATCACGTCTCTATACAGATTATTCTTCTTGAATAGCCACATCCGCTAATGTATGAGAACTCTCAAGTCATATTGGAACAAAGGGGCACAACCTAACAATTGTGATATCATGATTCCAATAATGAATACTTTTTTATATAGGGTCAGCATTTATTTTTGGTGTTAATATATCGATTTTTTATCTACGCCAAACAGAGTTGGAAAAACGAATAGTTTAAAAAAAAATTAATATTGGACCATCTTATTGAGCTCCAGATGTTTTTATACAGGCGATAGAACCATTCATAGAACAATTATTCTGAAAACCTAACAATTCTGACCACATAAGCTTCGCATTGTAGCATACAATACAAAGTGCTTTTGTATGCTTTTGTATGCGTCACACATTTATTAGTATGTATGTCACACAAATCTAAAGCTAACGCCAGAAAAAAGAAATCGATGCCCGGTATCGTAGCGAAAAATTCAAAAGGTTTTTTTCTTATTATAGTGTTGTATCAGTAGCATTGTAGAAAATTACAAATCGATCTGTTGGTATTGATTTTTTGTTGAGGCTGTTAGAAGACAAAGGTGAATTAAAGTGACGTAAAAAACGGAAATTGGTTGTTGGTGATAATTGGTGTGGTGAATGGTGTCATGTATCCACATCGTCTACTGGGGTGGATGGTGTCATGTTCGAGAAGTCGTCTGCTAGTTTGGTGTCAGAGTAACTTCTCAGTGTACACTTAGTGTACGACAGGTATAAAACAGGTATACACCAGTATTAAACCGGTATACACCATATTATACACCAAGTATAAAACAGGTATACACCAGTATTAAACCGGTATACACCATATTAAACAGGTATACACCAAGTATAAAACAGGTATACACCAGTATTAAACCGGTATACACCATATTAAACAGGTATACACCAGGTATAAAACAGGTATACACCAGTATTAAACCGGTATACACCATATTAAACAGGTATACACCAGGTGTAAACAAGGTATAATCTAAACGTATAACTGGTACTTGACTTGCATATCCCGGGGAATATCCTAGGTATATTCTAGACCCTCATTTCACACAAGTTGTATCGCATGTGTTCATTATGTATAGAAAATTAATTATATCACATGTGTTCAATAGGTGTATTCAAAAAGTACCTAATGATATACTCTAGGTTTTCCATAGGTATTCACAAGTAAAATCATGGAGATGTTCAAGTTAATACTTTTAGAACGAAATTCCTTCATCGAAATATATAATCGATACAAGTATTGTAATCGGTACAAGGTTTATTTTTAGATCTAGAACAATGGGCTGGATACAGGATTGTAAAGTACAGAATTGTATGAACAGTACATGATTTTGTGGGGAGTATAAACCTTTGGGCGGGGTGCTGGACGGTGGGAGGTGTAGATAATTGTGGGATATATGTTGTCCTGTGTGTGGGGTGTAGGCTTGTGTGCGGGATGTAGGCTTGTGTGTGGGGTGTAGGCTTGTGTGTGGGGTGTAGGCTTGTGTGTGGGGTGTAGGCTTGTGTGTGGGGTGTAGGCTTGTGTGTGGGGTGTAGGCTTGTGTGCGGGATACATGACCGTGGTAAGGGTGAAGGACGGTGGGTTGAGTGTATAATAACCCCGGTGCTCTCAATGACGTTCGCGCTTTAATCATCGACGTCAGAAAACTTCGTGAAAGCGAGAAAAAAGTTAATTAGTGCGACATGACATCTTACTGAGATGAACATTTTTGTTTGAGGGTGGTTGTAGTGGCGGGTCGGGATTGTTAGGGGGGTGGTAGGGGTGGTAAATCTAAATCTAAATCCTACTAACCGACTGTGTCCTACTCTTTGTTCATAATTATCATTTCACTTTCGTGCTTAAGACATATGGGGTAGAAGAAGTAGAGTTCATCTGCTTCAGAGACATCTGCATTCAAATGGCAGCACTATGCCCAGCCGCCTTAGCTTCCCTAGAGGTAGTTAGGTACCCAACACAGATAAGTGGACTCGGGGACGGAATCGAACTCAGGATAGCATTATAGATCGCTACCTCTAGGCCACACCATCCCAAAGTCACTCTTTGTTAATGTCTATAAATCCTCGACTTAAAAAAAAAATGCCATAACGCACTTTTTGTGTGCAGTTATCCGTTGCGCATCTTTCCAGTCACCCTCCAACACATATCAGCATTAACTTAGAAAGCCAGTAGGCTATTTCTCAATCTGTTTCATTCAATGGTTCAATCTGATACATGAGTACAAAACCATGTTCTGTCATCCCTTCAAAACCTTACATTCGAGATCTTCCATCCAATTCTTTGATTTAAAAACACTTGGTTTTAGAACAGATTCCTTGTTGTTGCGCAACACTTTGATAGCGCGAAACCATGTACCATTACCTGATTGGTTTCTACATCAGGTGACTGGGTCTCCACAATCAGGTGATTGTGTCTCCACAATCAGGTGATTGGGTCTCCACAATCAGGCGATTGGGTCACTATAATTTGGTGACTGGGTCTTTGTAATGAATCAAGAAAATCAGTGACTAGATGTTCGACTGAACAGCTGTGTTATTCTATTTTTGTCTCCCGTTTCGCTCGACATTTAATTAGATTGATTTGAAATTTAAACATTCGTACAGTCAATGTTCTGCTACACTGTTATTTGATGTAAACGTATTTCTTGCTAAAAGTAATATAAAATATATAAACCTGGTGTAATATAATATAAACCTCATATTAACGTCACAATGTTGTAGTGAATGGGACGAAGTGGCCCTGTTGTATAGCGCTCAAATGAAAAAACTGAAAGTCTCAAGTTCAAATCTCGGGCATAAGGCGTTATCGCGTCCCCGAGTCTACCCAAAACACTTGAGGGCAAGTAAGGGCAGCCGGGCACTAAACCTCAACATGCCGAGATAACAGAAACAGGTGAACTCTGTTTCATCTGCCCCACGGGAGCCAGGCTCAAAAGGCTAGTTATAATGAGTTGTAGCAATAGCTAAATAAATACACATTTCTTTTGTGTGTTGAAGAATACAGAAATAGCCGATTACTTGCATTACTTTTGACAAACGATGCGCAGCAACGATACGTTAAAACAGACATCCCCGTTAAACTCACCAATAAAAATAATATCACATGAAGTGTGTAGCGCTAAAAATATCTGACACCAGGATTTCAAAAACTAATTTGAAAATATTATATTTCTAAGTATTTTTAAATTAAATTTCTTTTTTTTTTTTTTAGATTTCTAGCTCAGAGGAATGCATTTTTCTTTTCAAATCAGAAATATTTCTTTTAACATTAACCATAATGAGAGTCAAGCATCAAATCAATTGGGAAGAAACTTAAGCATTGAACAGTCCGACATTTCTTTACACAATGAAATAATGTGTTGAGTGAAAGCGAGCTATCGCGCACATTGCTCTAACGAGAGAAACAGATAGCCTTTTGTTTTAGTCAAGCACAATGTTCTATAGTAGTTCCATGTAACTTGATACTTAACGATTGTCGTAGGGTCTGGTCTGAATATGAAAAGTAAAACAATATAGAAAAAAAACCAACCATTAACCTATTTATATATAAATTCTTATATACTAGTCAACCTGTTTTTTTTCATTCGATAATATTCAGTTTTCAGGATAAGAGCCAAAACATTAACATATATATTTTTTTTTAAAAGCCTCGTTTTTCTTTTAAAATCAATATATAGATATCCGACAACTATGTCCAAAACACACAAAAGTTAAATCATTATTTGTATTACTACACGGGCAAATTGAAATATAATCGTGTAAGTAATTGAGTGCGCGCTTAAAAAGAAATAAAATAGTAATTCCTCATGACAATAAGACAATATCATATTGTAAAGTAAATAAAACACAGTATTTTTTTTTCTAATTACATGCGTCCTCTGAATTTGTATATATATATATATATATATATATATATATATATATATATATATATATATATATATATATATATATATATATATATATATATATATATATATATATATGCTAAAAATCTATATCAGTTTGCAGACAATTAGTCCTGCTAAGAAAGTTTCTTGTAAAGACAATTAAATCTCCCTCGGGAATGGGACGAATTATTTGTAGAAAAAAAAATCCACTATATACACTAACCGCGTGACTAAACAGTAGCAATATATTACACAAAAAGTACAGTACTACGTAGAGGAGAGAATAATTTACATAGAGGTATATGATGGGATACTACACCACACATACAAATAGCTACTGCCACAACCAACGGGAGCTAATGAGATGCTCCCAAGTCTAGACCACGATGGGTTGAGCTTAGGTTAAGCTGCAGTTAAGCTGTGGATAACCCGTGGATCAACAGGTGGATTAACATCACAGCCCGGGCTGAGTTCTGGATTGTGTTATTAGTTCAAGCTATGGCCAGCTCGACGGACTGACCAACGGACTGACCAAAGGACTGTCCAACAGACTGACCAACAGACTGACCAACGGACTGACCAACAGACTGACCAACGGACAGACCAACGGACTGACCAACGGACTGACCAACGGACTGACCAACAGACTGACCAACAGACTGACCAGCAGACTGACCAACGGACTGACCAACAGACTGACCAACAGACTGACCAACGAACTGACCAACGGACTGACCAACGGACTGACCAACGGACTGACCAACAGACTGACCAACAGACTGACCAAAGAACTGATCAGCAGACTGACCAACGGACTGACCAACGGACTGACCAACAGACTGACCAACAGACTGACCAACAGACTACCGAGACGGAGGCCGGTATTGGACGCCGCACTTTAGCCGAGCGTCGAGAAATTATTGATGAGGCCACTAAAATCGTGGACGTTTTATCGTCTCTCAAAGACACCGAACCAATTATTTCCGGCACATATTTAGTCATCAAAAAAACATATTATCATAAAATCAAATTACGGCCTCGCTGGAATGGGAAGACTTAATCACTGGTCTATACACTTCTCTTTAAAATGAGTTTATCGGTCTCTGCCCCAATTGACCGACGATTCGGAAAGTTTTCCTGATGAAAATGAAGTACTTTAAAAAGTATTGTCAATACCTTAGGTAGAACGGTGGAGAAAGTGTTAAGGTTTCATCTCATTTAATTTAAAACGGGTTTAAATTTACTAGAAGCATTTCAACTGTTTTAGATGTGAGATGAATATGACTAGAAAAGTAATTGTCTTTATGATGGTATGAAGATTTATTTCCAATCAGGGTTTTAATAGCCTGTTTGTCTTTTTTACTGGTGTTTTTTGACTGTCTTCCTAAATATATGGCTATTTTCCTGATAGCTGGTTGTTTGTCTGTCTACTTTATTAGATGTTATTTGTCTGTCTTCCTTACTGGATATTGTTTGTCTTCCTTACTGGATATTGCCTGTCTGTCTTCCTAACTAAAGATTATTTTGTTTTTCTTCATGTAGGATTTTTGAGCGGCGTTCATATATTTGTATTACCTTCATGAACCTTTAAAATAAATGTGTTTGTACATTGTGTATTTGGTAGTGATAACTGTCTTAGTGGTGGCTGTCTTAGTGGTGACTGTCTTAGTGATGACTGTCTTAGTGACGCAAGCCTAGGTGACGCCTGCTTTAGTGACGCCTGCCTCTAACTATACGTCAAACTTAAAACACACACATACAATAAATAGCTTCTAATGTAATTGCTGTTTTTATCACCATTTCATCCGTTTATTTCTACAAATGGTTCGGAGAAAAATAACTCAAATCCATCTCACAAATTAAAACGCTTAAGTTGATTAAAATATGATTATTAAAAATACCCCAATCCTTTATATTCAACATCGCAATAATCATTACACGGACAATTTAATTACTCTCAGGATACCGATAAAAACAGAAAATTGGAAGTGTATCTAATGCGAGGCAAACACGAATGACATTGCTAGTCCGAGAAAGGGGGCAGAATGTTAAATCTTCCTCGTGAAGTTGGGGTAGGTCAGGGGATAGTTCAACCTCTGATCGAACAGGGACCTATCTGGCCTGGGGTAGGTCAAGATAGTTCAACCTCTGATCGAACAGGGACCTATCTGGCCTGGGGTAGGTCAAGATAGTTCAACCTCTGATCGAACAGGGACCTATCCGGCTTTAGGTAGGTCAGGATAGTTCAACCTCTGATCGCACTGGGACCTATCCGGCTTTAGGTAGGTCAGGATAGTTCAACCTCTGATCGCACTGGGACCTATCCAGCGTTAGAAAGGTCATGATAGTTCAACCTCTGATCGAACAGGGACCTATCCGGCGTTAGAAAGGTCATGATAGTTCAACCTCTGATCGAACAGGGACCTATCTGGCCTGGGGTAGGTCAAGATAGTTCAACCTCTGATCGCACAGGGACCTATCCGGCGTTAGAAAGGTCATGATAGTTCAACCTCTGATCGAACAGGGACCTATCCGGCGTTAGAAAGGTCATGATAGTTCAACCTCTGATCGCACAGGGACCTATCCGGCGTTAGAAAGGTCATGATAGTTCAACCTCTGATCGAACAGGGACCTATCCGGCGTTAGAAAGGTCATGATAGTTCAACCTCTGATCGAACATGGACCTATCCAGCGTTAGGTAGGTCAGGATAGTTCAACTTCTGATCGCACTGGGACCTATCGGCCTGGGGTAGGTCAGGATAGTTCAACCTCTGATCGCACTGGGACCTATATAGCCTGGGTTAGGTCAAGATAGTTAACCTCTGATCGAACAGGGACCTATCCGGCATATGGTAGGTCAGGATAGTTCAACTTCTGATCGCACTGGGACCTATCGGCCTGGGGTAGGTCAGGATAGTTCAACCTCTGATCGAACAGGGACCTATCCGGCGTTAGAAAGGTCATGATAGTTCAACCTCTGATCGAACAGGGACCTATCCGGCGTTAGAAAGGTCATGATAGTTCAACCTCTGATCGAACAGGGACCTATCCGGCATATGGTAGGTCAGGAAAGCTCAACCTCTGATCGCACTGGGACCTGTCCGGCCTTAGGTCTCAAGGCATTACTTGATGAGATTGACATTGTAACGATGTTTAGTTTTAGAGTTTCAAAAAACAATTCAATAGCTCTTACATTATTCTACGCCCACCCTCCATGTACACAAGGCATTAAGATGTTTGTCTAGGGATGGTTTTGTTGTATTTAGAGAGTGTTGCAATCGACACATTATCCTGAGAGTATTTATCTTTCGGCCAAATTAGTTTTATAAAATTATTCTAAATCTTTTTTTTTTGCGACAATTCAATATACGACTCAGACATTAACAGTAATCGATTTAGCAATGATGGCGTTGATCTACCATAACAATTGAAACGGGCACAATGCTGACGAAACATATGCCGAGGTCACAGAAACAGGGGAACTCTACTTCACTTGCCACATGGGCCGACAAGCTATTTAGTATTGCCACTCAGAAATTAATGTACACAGTAACACAGTAGTATAAGGTGATTGTTACAAAGTGAAATAATTAATCATAGCATAGCAGTGATGACACACAACAAAACACAACTAGGTGTCTCAATTGACTCTTTAATTTTCATTGAAAAAAAGTTGTAAATTGTGTATCACAAATAACCCACGTGTTTGTATAACAATAGAACCCTGCCATCATACTTGTTAGAGGTAACTCTCCTATACAATAGCAGTAACCCTCAATTTAAACTACTCGAACAGTAACCCTCACTTTTAAATACTCTAGCAGTATGCATCAATATGTTTAAAAAAACTTAATTGTAACCTTGACCTAAACATTGAATGATTTTAAGTATTGCAACATAAAGGCTTTTAACTCCCTATTTTACAATGTAACATTTCAGTCGTTTTTTTTTGTTTTGTTAGTTTTGATGGAACGAAATTAAGAAAAAAAAATGTTGTGTTAACACACATAATCTTATATGTATTTACATATATAACATATCTACATACATTGTTCTAAATACCCAAACTCAAGAAAAAATTATTATTTCTTTTTTTTGTTTTTTTTTGTTTTTTGTATTTACTTAGTCAATCCACACACAAAAATTATTTTTAAAACTATACGGCAATTAAGCTAATTGATTCCGGTTCATATCGATATTAATCTGACGTAATCGATATCAAGCAATCAGGTAAATTAGTTGAGCATGGAATTTATTTGTAAACAACTATCTTCGCTTAGCTTAATTGGTCAAGTTTTATGTTGAATCGAATGTGGCTTTTCATCACATTGACGTATTTATAAATGTTGCCGTTTTTTGTTTTGTTTCGCACCTTTTGATGTTTTCTTTTCATACAGAGCTTCAAGTGAAAACATTTCAGTAGTTAAATTAATATATTAGTTAAGTGCATTCACGAGTTTCATCTATAGACTGATCATTTAGGATAATTGAAGTAATTAATTCATTAATCACATATGTATTTATGGTCCAATATCATTTTTAATGAACTGTTTACTACTCTAATGCCTTAGCCCTAATGTCAGTTCTTTATTCTCCAACACTGACTTAAACAGGGTATCCTGTAATCCTGTACAGAGTTTCTTCCAGGCATCTCTTCGGGGGGCAATTAGCCCCCCCCCCCCACCCGAAAATTTTTTACCGCCCCTCAGAACGGAATGAAATTTATATAATTTATATAGAAAATATATACTTTTAACAGTGTCCGCCCCCCGCCCCCGAAGAAAGTTTACCGCCCCCCCGAAAATTTCAAGTGCCCCCCCCCCCCGGAGAAAAAAGTCTGGAAGAAACACTGATCCTGTAAAGACGAACTTGAACCAATAAAAGTTTACAAGTGGTGTCTTGAGAACCGTCTAATTTTGTGTGTGTGGATATTAAAGTGCTAACATTTCAGAAAAAAAAATATATTTATTAGAATCGTACTATAAAATTTTTAATCAGTTTCAAACATCTGCTATGATGTAAACTAACCTAGCGATGGTAGAACTTTTACAATTTAAAAACTATAAATAATAAACACAATTTTTTTAGAACGCTTTTCTAGTTTCGCACCGTACGCTTGGCACTGCACCGCTTCGCACGGCGCGGACCGTAATAAACGACGACTTTTCTTACCCGGGTTTTCTTCGTTTGTCTGTCAAGGAAATAAAAGAATTCCTAGAACATGTCAACGGTAATAGGTACCGCACGAGCGCGACACATTGATTGTACGGTTTGCTTTCGTTCGATTTGCACGTAAATTGAAAAAATAAGAATAGTGAATCGATTATCGTTATTACAAAAGCTAAGAAGGCAGTCGGTAGAAACATTGTATTCTAGCTTGAGAAATTATTAAACAGGCTAGCCGGTTCACATCTGTGGTAAGGAATGTAAAGGTACGTTAAATTCAATGTCTTGGAAACTTTACTAATTAATTAAAGAAATGTACCGCTAAAAAAGAATTCATTAACGCACGTCGAATCATGCTTTCTAGTAAAAGTAAAGAATCCTATTTAGACCTTGCGAACCATTAGGAAGAAGTAGAGTTTATGTTTCTTGACCATATGAAGGGAAGGTGTGGTCAGACTTTTCCTAGCCGCAGTTACGTCCCCTAACGTGAGTAAGGTACCCATTAGAGCTGGATAGACTCAGGGACGTTCCACTAAGTAGTACCCGGATTCAAACTCGAGACTTTCGGGTTGTTAGTGCAAAGAAATTATACACGTCGACGCTTACAATGGCAGTCAAGCTATTCAAACGCGATACATTACGTCATTCATCATGCTCAGCTTTAATAAGTACCCGTCATGAGTACGATAAACGTTTAAAATATTTGCTCTACTTCATTGAATGACACAAAAATAAAAATAAAAGCGACACAGAACAACAAGTTATTTACTTTGAAAGCAACATTTTCATTACAAATAAAGTTATTTTTGGTAAAGGATATAAAAAAAGATGTATAAAGTAATTAATTGCTGTATTTAATCTAAATAAAAACAGAAAACGGTTAATTTTAATTCATTTATCAACTTTATAACTTTTGTTAAAAATCCATCGTTGATTTAACAAAAAAGGTTCTTTGTGGAATTGTGCAAGAGTTTTTGTTTTGCCCTGCTGGTAAAAGAATACAATCTAACTACTCTTTAAGCGGTCACTGGTTTTTACAAATCGATTCAACATTTCAAGTCCTTAAAAACGTATTTGATTGCATTTTAAATGCCAACGACAATTGCCTCAGGTGCATTCACTTCATCAGCATATCGCAATTACGATAATCAAACTTTTTTTTTGACGCATTGACAAGCAAACTTTCAAACAAATTTAAGGAACGAACGGACATACGAGTTAAAAAACTCGGATTTAACCCAACCCGATCAATAAAGCAATTTATCGAATCGAGTCAAAGGAAGCAGAGAAAAAGAAAATTAGAAATCAAATACTTCAGTGAACAGGATGTAGATAAAAAAATACATTTGAAACTGCTGGGGTCAGTTCGCGATTCTCCGACATTGAGTTCCGTTGCTATTATCTAACTCCACTTACCGGAAAAATGTCGGACGGACATTGAACACAGATCTGTCCCCTGCCTCAAGCTAAACACATGGCGTTGTGTGTTTAATGGAAGATTTAAATGGTGTGGGTTTTTTTAAAATGATTATTTCCCTAAATTAGCCGGATATGGGATCTTTAGCACAATACCGAAGGTCAGTGTGTGAATTGTATATTTTTTTTAAATATTTTTTTTTTTGAATTGGTTATACAAATACCAACTTTGTACTATAGGCCTATCTTTAGTGATGGGATGTCACCATAATGTGATGTTTTTGAGTGATGTCGCCAAAATGTGATGTATCTGTAGTGATGTTATGTCGCTATAATATAATGTATCTCATTTGATGTTGACATATTGTGATGTATATGTACTGACCTGATGCTGCCAGAAAATGATGTATTGGTATTGATGTGATGTTGCCATCATATGATGTATATCATTTGATGTTGCCATAATGTGATGTATACATAATGAAGTGATGTCGCCATCATACGATGTAGTTGTAGTGATGTGATGTCGCCATCATATGATGTATATCATTTGATGTTGCCATAATGTGATGTATACATAATGATGTGATGTCGCCATCATACGATGTAGTTGTAGTGATGTGATGTCGCCATCATATGATGTATATCATTTGATGTTGCCATAATGTGATGTATACATAATGATGTGATGTCACCATCATACTATGTAGTTGTAGTGATGTGATGTCGCCATCATATGATGTATATCATTTGATGTTGCCATAATGTGATGTATACATAATGATGTGATGTCGCCATCATACGATGTAGTTGTAGTGATGTGATGTCGCCATCATATGATGTATATCATTTGATGTTGCCATAATGTGATGTATACATAATGAAGTGATGTCGCCATCATACGATGTAGTTGTAGTGATGTGATGTCGCCATCATATGATGTATATCATTTGATGTTGCCATAATGTGATGTATACATAATGATGTGATGTCGCCATCATACGATGTAGTTGTAGTGATGTGATGTCGCCATCATATGATGTATATCATTTGATGTTGCCATAATGTGATGTATACATAATGAAGTGATGTCGCCATCATACGATGTAGTTGTAGTGATGTGATGTTGCCATCATATGATGTATATCATGTGATGTTGCCAAATTTGAATGTGCCCGTAGACTCTTGGTTACCATCAGCTTAAGACATAATGAACTCTGGCTAATTTAAACAACACTCATTTCCCTAGATCAATTGAAGCTATCTTAACAGCCTTTAATACATGGCGTCACACTCCATCCACTGTGGAGTTGGACATTTTAAAAATACATGCGGCAAAGTAGGAGATATGTTCAGATAGTGGGACGACACTTTTTTATGTTGGGTACTGCATTTTCCTGTTGATTCACGTTTTAAAAAGACATTTTGTGCACTTATGAAACTGAATAATACATTCAATGCTGCTCCAACTCAGTGAGTATTTTAGAAAAAAAATAGCTGTTTTAAAATACAGAAAAAAAAATTCAATGTCTAGGGAATTAGATGGTGATATGGAGTGGTGGACAGGGGGGGGGGGCAGGAGGGGGAGGTGATATGAATTAAAAACTACTTGAAGTTGTTAATAGAAGACCTCATATCAATGTTTTGAGATGCATTAAGCTAAGCTGCAAACGTAGGCATATGTTCACCAAAATGGCGGCAAAACGGACAAGATTTAGGTGGACAATATCACACATGTTGGATTGTTTTTTAATATAGAGCAAAGAATATTTTAAAGTTTATCTAAAGATAGCCATTATATTTAGATTTTCAGGTAAGCTTTTATTAAATTTGGCCTCGAACATTCGCCGAAATTGCCATATGTCTCATCACGTTATACTTACCTCTTTACCTGGGCTAATTTTGTAGATTGATTAGAAAATGTCCTTCTAATTTATTTTGGCCGCGTGAATTCATCTCGTTCCGTCTCGCGTGATTTAATAAGATGGCCAGCCAAGTCGGAGTGAAAGTCCTAACTGGTAGGTCGGGTCATTGGACGAACGTCATTTGGCCAGATTTCTGATCCGCGGCAAGCCAAAGAGATCAAGGGCTTTGAAGGCGAATTAGCGGATGCTCACGTGGGTTTATTAGGCGCGCGTGTTTGTAATAATGTAAAAGTGAAGGACAAGTTAATTACACGAGTGAACAAGTGCAAGCGTAAGGCAGAAAACGTGTAAGAAATATCGAATTGTAAAGAAAATGTAAGAATTTAAAAATAGCACGGCCGTAACACAGATTTCTGTAATGTAAAAAGTAAATTAAAAAAAATTCTGATAGGTTTTTAATGTTGATGAATGTCATTTATACTAGAGTCTAGATCAATAATAGCGAAACGTTAAACTGTATCATGCCAACTTTAAATAGTTTAGAGAAAGGGAATTGATTACAAAGTGAGTTAACTGGTGGCGGGGGGGGGGGGGGGGGGGGTGGAGGGCGTAGGTAGAAATGCTTATGGATGAGTGGTGGTGGAATAATATGTATGAGATGTATAAAGGAAGTGAGATCAAATCCAGAGTGTTTTAAATGAGTATATCAATCTGCTGTTTTTGTGTGGATTTGTTTTGGAATTTTCGCTAGCTGTAGGAGGGAGTGCGGTTAATGCAGCCACGAGCAGCTAAATAGTAAGTGACGTACTTTATTGTTTGTGGAAATTCCGGTAGAATATTTTTCCGTAACATGTTTGTATGCAGTAGAATACAGTAAAAAATGTTCGACTAACTTGATTTTTTTTCCCCTTTTTAAATCAAATTCCAGTGTTTTCTATAACATGTGTTGAGTAACAAAATTATAAGTAACTGTATATTTAACATTTAGTACCATTTAATTGTAACATTATTTCTCTAGTATGTGGATTAAGTTATTCTCCCCTCTCATTAATCCATATTTAGCTGTGTATCTATTGCACGACATTTCGTGAGTTATCGGACAGACGCTCACAGCGCGATTGATTTACATATCGCATAAATGACCTTGACCTTAAACCTGGCATAAAAATCGCCCTTAACCTAGACCCTGACCTTTATTCCAAATATTAGCAGCCATTCATACATTTTTTTTAATAAAACAAGCTAAATTCAATATGGTTTGATCGTTACGTTTTATTTATTACCGTTTTATGTTTACAATACTGTACTAATTAGCTTTCAGTTTAGAGGATACGATTAGCTCTAACGCGAAGAGCAAAAATTAGCTGTGAGATTTTATTCTATTTCCCACCCCCCCCCCCCTTGCCTCTGAACACCTCCTGCACACACGACATGTTGAGCAGCATAAGATAAATTATTCCATTCTAAAAGACCCGAGCAACAGGTTTAGAGTCCCCCCCCCCCCTGTTTCAGCGGTGACGATTTAAAAAGGATCTTAAGTGCTTGAAAAACTATAAAATTTGAAACGTTAGGCCCCCACTCCATACTGGATAACCTTGAACTTGCATTTCGGGATGAACGAAACAGGGTGAGTATTGATTCTTGGCGAACAGGGAACGACTCTTTAAGGCTTGTTTTAGTGGGTCTCTGTGTCCTAGACAGCCAAAACTGAACATATTGTCTCCCTTGTCCTACACAGCCAAATTCGAACATTTTAGTTTCCCCTAACCTTGACAGTCAAATCTAAACATTTTAGCCTCCCATGCCTTACACAGCCAAACCTGAACAATTTTGTCTCCCCTATTCTAGACATTGAAATCTGGACATGTTTTGTCTCCCCTGTCCTATACAAAGACATCTGGACTTCTTTTGTCTTCTTTTTTGTTCTTCTCGGTTGTCATATTTAAAATTTCTACATTTTTCCACCTTATCTCAGACAGTAAAATCTGTACACCTTTCTAGATCCAGTGCACATCTTCAAAATGTTAGTATTTTCTTCCTTGATTTTATCTTTAAAATCTGAATTTTTATTGTTAATTTCTTAAGCTAATTGTAAATCTTTTTGGCCTACTGTCATGAGCAGGGAATATTTAAGGTTTTTTTCTTCCTTTTAAAATGAAATCTGAATATTTTATTTATTTTCATGCCAAAACCTCATTTTCAACATAATTCTCAGCATTGCTGTATTTGTTAAATCTGAACATTTTCAGTCTTTCCTGTCTTAATTAGTAAACTCTCTCATAATTAGCCTCCTCTGCCCCAATTAGCGAAATTTGCCCATTTTACCTTCCGGCTGTTGAAGCAGTTGGAATTATCAAGGTCAAGTTCAGGTCATAGTGTCACGTGTTGAAAACGATCCACACCACTCCAACATGGCATTACTAAAAATAGACTGCTTGACCTTGAAGATTTCACCCCTGGCATCCAGACAATGTTTTCTCTCTGACGTCATCAGGGGCAGGGGAAGATAATCCCACGTCCACTTTTTTGCACTGAAAAAATTGCATGCTCCAATGAAAATGCAATGGAATAATAATTGATCTGACGAACGAGCTTCTAAACTGGAATTTTAGGGCTCAGTCAAGACACTAAATCTGTATAAATAGGACACTTCAGGAAAGAAAATATAAACGTCAAATAAAAAAAATATATATATTTACAACATTTCCTATAACAAGCTTTTAAATGCACTTAAAAGTAGAAAATACTACAAACTTTCTTTGATAAAAGCTTTAGTAGACCATGAGATCTTTTGCATAATTTAAGCAACAGCAGCTTTTATTAAAGCAGCTTTTATCATCCGTGCAATTATCAAACTTGTTATTGTAAAGGTTGTCATGTGTGTTTGATAGATGCACGTAGAAGTTAAGTTATTATGTTGTTTTTTTTTGTTTTATACCGTTACAGAAAAGCGAGTATTTTCTGCTGAGGTACCCGCCTTGAAATTTTATAGAGCAGATAGAAACTGTCTAGACTCTAGCCACAAAACACCCCACATAAAAGCCTCAAAAAGTCACAAAACACCCCACATAAAAGCCTCAAAAAGTCACAAAACACCCCACATAAAGCCTCAAAAAGCAACAAAACACCACACAAACAGTAAAAGGTGTGTTCTTTGGAGAAGGAGACAACTGTGCAGTCTCTTTGTATGACGGAATAGCTTTATGAACATCCATTATAGACATATAAAAAAATAGAAAAGACAGAAGGAGTAGAGTTTATTTGTTCATTTCATCTACGCGGACTCGGGCCAGGTACCAATAAGAGCTGAGTAGACTCAAGCTCATCTTAAGTACAAGAGCTTTTATGGCCGAACTTGAATCGTCGCAATATATATCATTGCGCTCTAATTCACGACCACAAGGACAGTGTTTCTTCCAGACTTTTTTCTCCGGGAAGCACTTTAAATTTTCGGGGGGGGGGGGGGGGGGACGGTAGACTTTCTTCGGGGGGGGGGGGGGGCGGACACTGTTAAAAGTATATATTTTCTATATAAATTATATAAATTTCATTTCGTTCGGGGGGGGGGGGGCGGTAAAAATTTTTCGGGGGGCAAAGACCCCCCGAAGAGATGCCTGGAAGAAACTCTGCACAAGGGTGCACAGCTAAACATAATTAATTTCATATAATAAAATACCGTGCATTCTCTTTTTGATGCATACTACGTGTATATATATATATATATATATATATATATATATATATATATATATGTATATATATATATATATCATATAGGCCAAAGTTCAGAAGCCAGTGCACACTGCACTCATACTGAAAACAAGCTCAAAAAACATAACACTAAAATAATAACAATTCACACTTTTATGTTGCTGTTATTTTTTTTCCATTCCGTTTAAAAGCACGCTGAAACCGGCTAACAATTTCAGCTTTTTTAAAACGCCATAATGCAGCCAAATTGGCTCATTTGCAGCCGTGGAAAGCGTTGGCCAGGCTTTTCCCCGATCTGCTGCAATATTTGAGCAGGAGATAATTTGTGTGCCCGTGAAGTTTTTTTTTTTGGAGGCGTCACATTGAAACCAAACAATGTTAATATGTTGCAAATCTAATGACAGAAATATTCAAATATTCAGCAACTTTTTTATAATATTTGTCTGGTTATATTGTAGATTCTTCAAAGTCTGGAATGTGAAAAAGATGAAAAAGTAATCAAAATATCGTTGTTTGTTCTTTTAATTTGTCTACATTCTGTATGGGGACGGAGTGGCATAGATGTAGAGTGATAGACTGCTGACCCATAAGTCTGAGAATCCCTTAGAATCCATGAGTCCACCCAGCTTTGATGGGTATCTAACGTTAGGGAAAGTAAAGGCGGCCTTGCATAGTGCTGTCCACACTATCCCTTCATATCTCGAGTTTATTTTAATAACCATGTATGATATTTAAAAAAAAAAAATGGCATTTGTTAATCTTAGCGTTCATAACCTTTGAACCAATGACCTTTTTACACGAAATTTTATCGATTACCATCAAGGAACGATGTGACTGATTCAATGTTAATATGAGACTGGTCAGCGCCGAAAAAAAAAACGGAAGAAAACGACAACTTCGATGTCGATGGAAGTTGTGATGAGCTGTCTAAAATATTCATAAGGCTGATATTAGGGTGGTGAAGGGTAATGGGAGGTACTAGAGAAAGCTGATGTTTGGGTACTAGTGGGTTAATGTGTGGTAGCAGATGACGCAGATTTTTGGGTGGTTGGGAGATCAACGTTTGGTTTCAGTTTTCGCAGGGTAATTATATATATATATATATATATATATATATATATATATATATATATATATATATATATATATATATATATATATATATATATATATATATATACGAGCCGACCCGCGGCATATTATACGCCGCTATTTAGTTGTTGTTTTTTCTACTTTTCAGTTATTCATAATTTGTGAATTCGACGCTACCAACGCTGTCACTGAAAATATTTCTTTAAAACACTAAGTAGCTCGTTAAGGACGAAACCCCTCCCCCCCTCCTCCCCCCCACTCCGTTAAAGTAAACTCCACTTAGTTACCCCCCCCCCCCCCCCCCCCCTACGTTTAAAATCGTTTCAAACTAAATTATCTGCCCCTAATAGTCGTCACTAAACCCGGCTCTGTTTGTAAACATTTAGAGTGAACCACAGCTCACCAGACCATTTAGGGGTGGGGGTGGTAGGGAGCGCGTTTACAGCTTGTTTTCTAGCGTCTCCCAGAAAATAATTATATATATAGGTAGATATATACATACATATATATATATATATATACAGTCTTGAGTTTGACTCACGGGTTTGAGTCTGCAAATCCTCCCAGAGTCCACTCAGCTCTAATTGGTACCCGACATACACTAGGGAAAACAACGGGGCCCGGCATAGTGCTTACAGCACTATTTTTTCATTGAAGAAGATACAATCTACTTCATCTGCTTCATTCGTAAGCACGAACGGGAAAAGACATTGAATTATATTTATTTCTATATGATATGTGAGCAGGTTTGTGTGAATGAATTACAAGATTCACATCACCATATAAAACAAACATGTTTTTTCCACACACAAAAAATATTTAAAAAAACTGTGTCTTGCGTGTATTAGATTATACTAATCTGCAAACAAGAGATTTTACTTTAATCCTTGGTTCGATGAGAAATAGTTAAAAATAACTTTTTAAAAAATCCCACGTTGCATATTTAAGCATCCAAATTATATTTATAAAGACAGTTTTTGTTCTCCATTATACTGTCAAAATAAATTACGTCATTTCCTGGGCTTTAAATGTATGAAGAATGTTTGGGCTAGGGTTTCGGAAGAAATTATGTGAGGTGTGTGTGTGTGGGGGGGGGGGGGGGGTGGATGGGTCAATCTATATGAACGCTTATACTGAAAAAATGCGCTATATAAAACATAAGACACACGATTTTTTTTATAGACAGCGCGCTTAAAATAAGCAAGTTTAAATATAGGGAAATAAATGAACATATTTACATATATATTTTTATGTATACATATAAAATACCCTCTCTAGACTGGTGGTCTATGAGGCAGTTGAAGTAGAGTTCACTTTAAACTTGACCTCGACACATGAAGGGATAGTGTGGTCTAGCAGCTTTTATATGGTCTAAAGTCTATTTCAATCAGCCTTGACTTTTCTTAACGTTGGCCAGGTACCCATATTAGCTGGATGAACTCAGGGACTCCCTACAAACTCAAGATGGGAATTAGAACTTGAGAATTTCAGGTTAGCAAGTGGATGCTCTACCAACAAACCACACACATAGGAAACACACGTACACACACATTATATATATATATATATATATATATATATATATATATATATATATATATATATATGTATTATATATATATATATATATATATATATATATATATATATATATTATATATATATATATATATATATATATATATAAGGATTATTGCAAAAGAGGAATGAATGGATAGATCGAGCTATATAGGGACAAGAACAATGAAAAAAAAACGATGCAATTAGAACTGTAGATGCACATCAGATATAAAACGGCCTCTCCACTGACCGACTGGACAAAAATTAATCGCACGGTCTGGTTGGATGAATCATTTATTGTTGACCGCCACAGATTTACATATTCTTGATTGAAGACTTGATTAACTCGCAAGATAATACAAAATTAACTCCCATGATGGAACTAACTGTTAAAAAACGCGGCAATGCGATTGGTTCTTCGATTTATTCCCAGTTGCCTGCTACTCCTGCATAATCACATGGTGTGCTGTATAGCGACACGCAAGGGGTTAGTCTTTATATGCTGTTGTTATTTACGATTATATTGTCTTTAAAATAATATGTCTGTTATTTCGGATTGGTATTTTTTCATATTCTCTTTTTTGTAATAGGGGATTGGATTGACTATATATTTTATATGTTTTTATTTCTTTAACTGTTATTTTATTTGTTATTTATTTTCTTTTATGTAAGCTATTGGTAATTTGTGTTACCACGTGTGTATTAGTTGTAATTATATTGTTACTTATACTCTTGATTAGCTGTCATATATACTGTATTGTTTTAGTTGTTTAGCTGTCCTTACATCACAATTGTTGTTATTCTTCATCTTGTCTCGTTCCTGCCCAAGACACGTTGTGCAGATGAAGTAGAGTTCATCTGCTTCAGCGACCACGGCATATGAAGGTATATAGTGTGGTCAGCACTATGCCCAGTCGCCTTTGTTTTCACTAACTTGAGTTAGGTACTCATCAGAGCTGGGTGGACTCAGTGACACTCTACGGACTTAAACCAGGATTCGAACTCCAAACTTTCGGGTTAGCATTCAAGATTTCTACCGCTAGGCATTGTTATTAGGGGTGTGTTGTATTGTGATTGTTGTTTTTTTTTCAGTTTATTGCCTTCAATGTTTTTATGAGCCAAACTCAAGAGAATGTCTGTAATGCAAGTGTACTTTGAATAGCAGACAAACAAACGGAAGTAACGTCCAGAAAATACCGTCGCCAAGACACATTTTCCAGAATAATTCAGTATTTCATTCTTTATGCTAGCAGTCCAAAACAGCAGATGGAAAAAAAAAGTTTTTTAACTGAAACTATTGCCAACTCTAGCTAATCTCCATATCCATCTCACGTCCTCATGAATAAACGTTGCTCTGACCTCACGGTAAAACACACCCAGGTCATTATTTAACTCACAAAAATTACTCACCCACCGCAAATGTTCAAATACTGTCGCCATATTTATCAGTCTGAGGGTAACGACGTCGTTAGTGGACCCCTCGGGACGGATTAAGGTAATCCTTAAATATGAAAACGACATTAAAATTGTCATAATTTTTATACTGCTAGGGAAGTAATGAGTCGTCTCCGGCGGTTTGAAGAGAGGCAGGGGTGAGGGGAGACTACCCTAACAAAGGGAATTAAGGAGTGGGCGTTTTAATGCCCTCAAGCTTTAAGTTGTGAGAGATGAATCTATTATAAAGTAGGCTGCTACCCTATGGTATTGCAGCAATCGTTTTTCTTTTTTCTTCTTTTTTTTTAAAGTTTAGGAAATAACTGGAAAATCCGCAAATAAAGAGGTTATACAGATATGCATATGTATATTATTTATATAGAGTTTATATTGTCCGCGTTTCTTTCGAGAACACTCCTTAAGGCACTCGGAGACTTTACCGAATTTAAACCAAAAATAAAACGATTAAAATTGTAAAGATAATAACGATGTTGATATAGACCAAAGAGTAAATACAGTGATATATAAAAAAATGTGAATTTAAAAATTACGGCCAGTTAAATTGTCTAATATAAAATGTGTAAATATGTAGGCCTACACACAAATTATGATAAACACAAAATTAAAATGTTTCCCTGATCATTGATATTAATTAAAGATCAACGAATGGTGTAAATATTGATGTAAATATCGACGTAAATATTGATGTAAATATTGATGTAAATATCGATGTAAATATTGATGTAAATATTGAGGTGAAAACGAAGTAAAGTTGTCATCAATGATCAAAATATTCTTAAACATTAATCGAGAAAACCTTACGATGTGAGTTTGTTTTTTAAATTTAAATTTCTAGTCTAGCATTAGGGGCTAAATTTTATGAGAGTTGATCAAGATATTTTAATTAGCTTTTGCCTTAACGAATACATTTAAAGATGATAAAAAAACAAAATAAAGGGCAATGGGTACATTGTGATTTATAAAATTTGTTGCAAATCTTATTTATCTGCCCATAACGTGTCGATGTGCCAGAGTTTACAAGATAACGATGACAGCAATCACAGCTGATGATTGGGAATTCTTGGATAATAAGTTTAGTTGGCATAATTGTGTGGCGAACATCACAACAATGAACATGCGCAGATAAAAAAAAGCATAAAAACGTTTGAATAACAAGCTTATTTTATGTAAAAATGCACTAAAATGAGATAATAAATGATTTTGTTTAAATATATATCAATAGACTATTATTTAAATTACTATAAAGAAAAGCGTGGATCACTTTATTATCTATTAGACAGACTGACGACAGAGGAAGCAAGTTAAATAAAAAAACTTGTAAACATTCAATATTTGAGAAGTTTGATTATGCTTCCTGTATCTGCAGATACAAAATTTCGGATTATATCGGTCTGGTTCGTCCTTTAATCATACATAGGATCGTAACTAATTCTAGTACACTGACGTCTAAATAACGTGCACGCTGTTTGCGAATCTGTTCTAATATTCACGAATCAGCATTGGTTTACGCGTGAGGAAATGAAACAACATTAGGGATCAAGGTTTATCAATGATTCATATAGCAAACAGTCGGAGACTAGGATACAAGACAGACGCAGGCAGGATATGTAGCTGGCGTGGTTACAGTTACCCGAGCTAGCGTTCGTTACAGTTGGCTTTGACTAAAGTTACAACCGACGAATAGTTGACGTTAGTTTAGAGTTACGATAGCAGAGTCAGACAACTGTGTAAGGAATGCTGGGTTTGTAAACAGTAAGAAGCTCACAAAGGTATCATTCATTACAAGATGTTTTAGCTAACTCCGCTTTCGTTACTGTAAATGGCCCTATCGCTATTTTGTGTATATCTTTCTCCAGCTTTATCTTTGTATCTTTCAGTCTATGTTTCTATCTATTTCTCTCTGTATCTCTCTGTATAAATATATATATGTATATATATATATATATATATATATATATATATATATATATATATATATATATATATATGTATATATATATATATATATATATATATATATTTATATATATAAATATATATATATATATATATATATATATTTATATATATGTATATATATATATACATATATATATTTATATATAAATATATATATATATATATATATATATATATATATATATATATATATATATATATATATATATATATATAGATATATATATATATATATACGTGACTCAAACTTTTGTCCACTAGCCAAGCAGACTGGAACTCATATTACCAGCCGATAGACAGGTAGGTTCCTACCTGGCTTTGTCTTCCTCCCATATTGTATCGCAACATGAGGGGCAGTTCGGTCATATTTCGAACCTGTGATTTCCGGGTTAGCAAGCGTGCAATAGACCAGACCGTCTTCACTAATTACCTGTACATGCTGAGTTTGTTTATAGTAACACGCGAGTTTAGTTAGCAGGCTGGTGTCTTCATGGCTCGTTTATTTAAACCCAGCTCTAATGGGTACCCAGACTTGAGGCAAGGAAAGCAGATTAGCAGAGTGCTAGTGGGTTGTATGTCGAGGTCCAGTTAACTAAAAGACTCTACTCCATCTGCACCATGTGTGGTTTAATCTAAAGTAGTCGTAGTAGTGGAATAAAGTAGCATTTCTAACATGGGGTAGGTGAAGTAGAGTTCACCTGTACTACAATTGTCGGCATCTGAAGGGGTAGTGTGGTCAGTATTATGTCCAGTTGTCTTGATTTTCCCAAACGTAAGTCAGAGTTGGATACACTCACGGACGTTTTAGTGACAGGAACTCGACATTCGAACTCGAGATCATCAGGTTTGCAGCCATACACGCTACCACCCGACCACGCCATCGCATGGCTAGAAAGTGTAGGTTCTACCGCTAGACCACAACGCCTCCTTTAATTGAAAGCGTAGCTCTCAAACATTCACACTCACAAACTGGTCAATAAAAAAACAATCAATTATAGCGACGCCCCAGACTTGACATTTCATTGTAGACTTATTATTTCTGCGTCATTCGTCGCCAAAATTAACTACGTCACTGATTAATTGAACCAGACATAAACAAACCCGACATACAAACGTTACATTCAGGAATATTATTCTGTCAAAATATTGACGGAAGTAATGTAGAAGCCATTCATATAAAAGATAAACACTTTTAACATTTCCCATTCCCGAGGAGATGGATGGTGTTGTTCAGATTCAATTTCCTACCGACGCCAAACTAGTGTTGGTGGAATGTACAGAAGTAGCGGAGTTTAATTCACTCGTCTCACGGAAAATGATTGTATTTTCAGGATGGATGGCCCGCGAAAGTACACGTTTAAATTATGCCAGTTCTTGGAATTGGTGACCGATGCATTGGTGTTGGACGAAATTGAGCTATCTTAAAAGTGTATGGCATAAAATACATGTATCAAGATCACAATGGATGGAACTCTAATTTAAATTAATGAAAATTTAATTCGGTTGGATCATGAAAAGCTGTTTATTCGAACTTTGTCGTAGTAGTACATTTTAAACTAATGAGGATTCCCGTACCTTTGAACTATAAGCAAAATCCGAATCCATTATAATAGTATACACGTGTATGCCGACAGATCCATGAAGTAATTCTATAATATATGTAAAAAGAATCACATTTACTCCAGTGATGTCCATACCGAATAACATAAATATATTTTTTTCGTAGTTAATGACTTAGTTATGTCCGTTTTAATTCATATCTGATGCATTCTCATTAAAACACATTTTTTGCAATTGAAAAAAACGTAAATAATTGCTTTAAAAATACAATTCAGGAAATTTAAAAAGAACAATCTAATCGCATTATTGCGTGACCGCTCTAATACGAAATATCGAACAGGGCAAAATACTTAACAGAGTGCTTTTGATTAGGCGTTATTAAAATGAACTCAATTCAATTAAACAATTTAAAAATTATATACTAGTGATCGGTAAAACAGATATTATTTTAATATTGACGGTTATAAACCGTTTTATGGTATAAATTATAAATATATACTTAACTTACCAGTGATTGATTAGATCATAGATTGTGTGAACTGTAACATTAGGTCGGGTTACCAACAAAACAGCCATCTTGCAGGTGCGAACTCTGCACTGTTTTTACGGGGAACAGATGTCAACTCAGCACTGATTTCCCGTAGAACCGATTTGATTCTAAAACTCTAGAGCAGATTTTCTCCAGGCTTCACCTTCCGAAATCCCAGAAAAATGCGACAGAATCCGTTGAACCGCGGTGTATGCCGGGAGTAATCAAACTGCTCCCAGCAATCCTCCATCGAAACCTTTGCGTCGAAGATCTCCAGTGCGGGCCTCTTATTTGTTCTCAGGATGAGATTATCAGGGGACGATCGGCCGGGTTTTTTTCACGACGTCACCGCCTTATTTCCGGGTGTCCGGAGAAGTGGCGTCATTTCGCTGCTATCTCTCGGCCTGCGTCTGCGCCAGGCTTCTGCTCTGACTTGTAACGACCCGGGCTAAGAAGTAAATGTCGTTTTATTTTCGAAATACTAAGTGCTCTAGAGGGAAGAGCATTAGCTAGAGGAAGCGCTGGGGTTAGGGGATCGATAGTTGAATCGATTTGAAGTTCACCAATGGTTTCAATAGTTTGTTGTTAATTTTTTCTTTTGTCAAAATTGTATATCGATGTTTGGGGTTCTTAATTATACCCAAGGTTGGCCATCATTTTGTGTCATTATTTATGTTAACATTTAAATCAACATTTTCAGCACGTTATACGGAGTACTAGTTGACAATAAAGTTGGTCATCATGTTGGGTTATTATTAATGTTAACATTCAAATCAACATTTGAAGCACGTTCTACGGAGTACTTGTTGACAATAAAGTCCAACAACTAAGTTGTGCCAACATTAGAGTCAACAATTAAGGTCAATGAATGGGGCATCATTTGGGTCAAACCTTTGTCCAAAATCTGGAAAAGTTCACTTGAACTTGTTTTAAAACTTGACCTGCTGATTCCAGCCCGCTTGATTTATACCAAGTATTTATAAAAATCTCATTTATATTTTTTTTCAAATATGCAAAAAAAATCGAATATTTTTTATATCAGTCTGTAAATCATACATATACAATTTCTGCTGGCTTTAAATCACATTTTAATCATATTTCCAGTCTATCAATCGTGTGGAAATAATTGGTTTTATCTTTAATGATTATTGGTAGCATGAGATTTACATTGACACTGTTTTATTACCCAAAATTGGAAGGGGGGAGGGTGTATGGACCTGGCAAGCAATGAAAGGCAAGTCGTAAGATTTATACATGGTTTTGTCTGCAGACGGCATATTTGTTAAGTCTGGTCAGCTGGGGACAAATGTTAGACTACGTGCCAACAACGTTGGTTTGTTTACAAGCTTATAACTGAGTCGCCTCTGATGTATTTTGTCTTGATGTGCACCTGAGGCTATTAGAGACACATAAACAGCTACTCTGGCTTTTTTCCCTCCCGTTCGTGACCAAGGCACATGGGGCAGGTGAAGTAGAGTTTCAATGATCTAGGTGTTTGAATGGGTAGTGTTGTCAGAACCATGCCCAGTCATCTTGGTTTTCCTAACGTGTGTCAGATACCCATCAGAGCTGCGTGGATGAAAGAACGTTCTACTCACTCGAACACGTGATTCGAACACAAGACTTTCATGTTAGTAGGCGTAAACTCTACTTTCCAACCAGAACGATCCCTGGCTTTGTTATTATTATTTTATTATTGCATAAATAACAAGTTCACATGTGTGAAGGCTTCTCAGGTTTCTGTATTATTGTAGTAGCCAAAAATAAAACACATGTGGCTATACATGGAGCAGATATTGTTAATATAGCTATAGGAAGTAATGTATTTATGTCATTGGTTTACACAATAGAGCGTTATTGGACGAATGTTCCTTTATTGATACATTCTGGGTTTCTGCATAATGGAATAAAATTCATGAATATATATATATATATATATATATATATATATATATATATATATATATATATATATATATATATATAAATATATATATATATATAAATATATATATATATATATATATAAATATATATATATATATATATATATATATATATATATATATATATATATATATATATGTATATATCTATATATATACATGTGTGTGTGTGTGTATTTATTTATTTATTTATTCTATAACCATGAAAGTGATCTACCAATATTAAGTCTAAACACAGTGCTACTAATCCCATACAGTCGAATAATACGTAAAGTGTAGGAAGCGTATACGTGTCCTGTACAAATCTAAGACTTGCCACAATGGGCCGACAAGGAACGTGTTAATACAAACATTGAGAGACAAACACATGGTGTGGTCTCATGAGATGGGACGTTTTGTACCGTGTGTGTTTAATGCACACAACGTTTCGTACCGTGTGTGTTTAATGCACACGGCTACACGTTTCGTACCGTGTGTGTTTAATGCACACGACGTTTCGTACATTGTGTGTGTTTAATGCACACGGCCAGTCGTTTCGTACCGTGTGTGTTTAATGCACAATGCAGAGCTTTCGATGTGTGAGTTGCATTTGAATAAAGATTCCTTCACATCATGCATATATAGACACATTTCAAGGAAGATTTACCTCCCTGTTTATTGAGCCAAAGTTTGTCTCCCTTTTTCTCACAGCAAGGTTTGTTTCCCTGTTTATTTCTGTAAGCTTTATATCTTTTTATTTTTTTCAGGGAGGTTTAGTTCTGTTTATTTCAACAAGGTTTGTCTCCCTGTTTATTTCAACAAGGTTTGTCTCCCTGTTTATATCTGCGAGGGTTGTCTTCCGCGTTTTCACGTTTCGATTATTGCATTTATTTAAGAAGAAATATATTTAAATCAGTGCAACAATAATGTGAAAGATGATTCACATGTAGATATTTTAGAGGACAATATTTTGCCTTGAATCAGCAATTGTGACAAACATTTACCTCTTTGAAAAAGATAAAATAAATTTTAATTTTAATCAGTTTATTCCAAATGTTCTCAGTATCGTTTACGTAGAGCGTCCCTGAGTCAACTCAGCTCTGAAGGGTACCTGATTCACGATAGGGAAAGTAATGACGGATAGTTATAGCGCTGACCACAATTTATCTTCATATGCCGAGAACACAGAAACAGGTGAACTCTACTTCATCTGCCTCGCAAGCCGCCATGTTCAAATATGGAAACTAATCTTAATGCAATAAATAAATCACATATTTGAACATATTTTGCTTTATTCATCTTTTAAAAAAATATAATTGATAGAATACGTTAAGAAGGGACATGAGATTAACAATTTTAGAACCACTGGTAGGAGCCAGAATGGGGCCACCATGTATTGTAGTCCTAGGCCGCCATCTTGTTTCCATTTACGGTATGTTTTCCTACATGTTTTTGTCAAAGTTATCCCTCACACAGCTGACCAGCTTGTGTTTTTGTTTTCCCAGAATACTTTGCACTTTGGTATTTTTAGTACGTTCGTTTTTTTTTGTAAATTGTGATCCTACTGACCTAGAACTTTAGATAAAAAATAAAATTTAAAAAAATGTTTTGTAAAAGAGATGGTGTTTTTGTTTTTGGTTTGTTCTATTAAAAATAGATTTATATTTGTTTTGGGTTACGATAGATTACATGATCCCGTTATAATTGATGGGTGCGCTTTTGTAAAATTCGAAAAATATATAAACAAAAAAAAATGAATGTCTTTTATTAAAAATAAACAACAACGTGTAATTACTAGGACATTCACCGGCATTACTGGCCACATCAGAGTTTTCCCGAAAATCTAAAATTAGCATCGTGCAGCAAAGGTTCCCGTTGTATCGACTGTTTCCCCTTCATCTACACACAGTCCATTTTCCCCCTTAAACTTAATAATACATGGTTTAGACGCAACAAAAGGACATTGCACTTAATGTTAACATTGAGGTTTTTATAGAGATTTTGTATAGTGGGTGTTTAGTGTAAATAAGGTTATAAATCTACTAACTTAATAAAACATTCTACATATAGCAATATAGGATACATTTTGTCATGGGGGTGGGGTGGTTGGGAGGTAGATCGTATGACGTTAGTTCGTAAAGTCCCGAGTTTGTTCCCCGAGAAAATAAGTCTCGTTGTCTGGGCACAGCAAACCTTCTTAGAGAGAAAACTACAAAAATCAAACAACAGCAGGTTTGTTGAATGTTCCCGTGAAGACAATTGCTATGAAAGTAGGTCCAGAAATAAAGTCAGACTGATCGGAGTCAATGGACCGCATAGCACATACTAAGTTGACACACAATACTTAATTGTTTTAGAGATAATCACATTCAACTTTACAATCCTAACAAAGAAGATTTCGTGATGAATATCGAGTTGGATTTAATTAATATCGAGGAGTTGTTTGGTCCAACTAGGAATGATATGACTAGATAGGCCATATAGTGTTACATTTATTCTTCCGTTACACTTAAGTGCAATTATAGAAATACCGTTGCGAAAATGGAAGCGGTCTTATTAAGTATTTCCATACAATAATGTAAAATTAGCTGAATAATGTTGATTTGATCATCTGTCCTGCTTGGCATACAATCCACAGACAACATACAGAGTATATCTGTAGTTTGAAATGATTGAACAGAATTCATATACATGTATGCGAAGTCTATTTAGGAAATATTTTTACTTTATGCTTACGCCCACTTATAAATTTTCAAATTAACGTTGATTTTCAGTTTTCAGCCTTCCCGATTTTGAATTTGTCTTTCACTTATAAAAATGGCGTAGAGTGTTCAAAATTAATTAGCGTAACATAAAATTTTGTAACATCTTAATTTGAAACTTTCGTATTGTTTTGATTTCACTCAATGATGTATTAGATCTCTAAAGTTTTGTTTGTATTACGCAGGAGTATAAATTAAAATTTGTGAGAAACTAGATGGAAACGAGAACCTCGATGAAAATGGGCTCGGCGAAGCTGAGGGAATATTCAACTACTTCTCTGGGTTATCAGGGGAGATAACGTTTCATTGAATCACGATACTGTACTATGAGGGATTGAGTTACCGAACCTGATGAAGAAACTCGCGATGTTGTCTATGGTTGTATTGTCTGCTGGTGTAGACAGGCTATTGGGTGTCCTGATCTCGCATGGGCTATGATTTCCATACATGAATATTTGATTACGTGTTTGGAATTATATTAAAAACACAGCTTTTTAAAAATTGTTTATTTTGCTAAAGTCGATACCTCGGCCATACACAACAGAGCGGATCAATTGTACGTAGACAAGTAGATTCTGTTGATACATATTTATGAAGGTTTAGTTTAAATTGTATACTGTTGTTATATCGTAGGATCACTTTCAATCGAGATAAACAGCAGCTCATTTTGTTGTCTTGATACCTGGGTATTCATGAATTGTTTTAGTTATAGATATTCAGTTTTACGTCCCGTGTCCCCAACTCACGTCGGGCATCCATTATAGTTGAGTGCACTCAAGTACATAACGCAGAACTTATTTGTCATCGAGTATAAAGATTCTAATGTTAAAAAAAAAACACTTATTAATCGTACTATCCCATAATTTTGTTTCAGTAAACCTATTTCACAACGTCAGTAAACCGTCATCACACCCCCCCCCCTTCCTCCATCCTCCACCACCCAAACCAAGACGATTTTGCCAACTTTTAGAATCGAGATAATTGACACAAATGATACAGCAAACGCTTATGTTTTTATGCGTTTTACAGAATTCCAAGAGAGACGGAAATTCTCTACACCACAGTTTACATTTTTCGGAAGTCGGTAACAGAAGATTCATAGTATACACATAGTCGAGAAAAAACGACAGAGTGCCTATAACACAGCATCAATGCCGCCCTCTAGCTTTCCACAACTGTAACATTTCGAAACTTCCAAAAGGTGAAAAGGAATTTCTTGTGAAAAAACTCTCGACGTTCAAAAACCAAAGCGCATTGAAAGGCAGCCAAGGAATGCTTTGGGCCAAGGGAGGTAATTAATACCTGGTTAATGTCGGCTCTGAATAAAACAGTCAAGATCGACTACTCTCTCAGCCGCGCCAGAGAGAATGGGGTGGGGAGGGGTGTTTAACCCTAGATTTAAACACCTCAGCGGGGAGGCAAATCCCGAAATCATCGAGACACAGATGAGAAAACGAGAATCACAGATGACGATTCAACGACGATGAATGCCTTAGGAAATTGAAAGAAAAGCTTAGCGTAGGCGGCCAAAGCGCTACAGTGACTGAGATTTGAGTAAACAAATCAATGACAAACAGACTCAAAAGGGGACGCGCTTTTGACATGACAATCCTGAAGATATGTCACAAAGGTTAAGAAGTTTAGTCCTAAGAAATTAATTGAATGCGAAGCAAGTTAACGGATTTTCTGGTGATTAAAAGTTTAAAAAGTAATGTTTAATTAATTTTTTTGCTTTAAATTTTTTGGTGAGTAGAACGAACAATGGTTGACGTTTATCGTTGTGATGGTAAAAAATAGAAGGCAAGACAGAATGAGATTGAGAAAAAATGGAACAGAAATCAGTTGTCATGGCGTCTTTAGTTTTGTTGAAATTCGTGTGGACAAAGATGCTCTCAATTCGAGAAGTGTTGACATTGATGTATCAGTCGATTTCAGACAAGAGTTGAGGCAAGAAAAAATATGTTGAAAAATAGGGAACCCAACCAACATGAGCATCGGGAAAGATTTGAATCCTGCTAAATGCTTACAACGGGAAAGACGTGAACAAACCCTAAACATTAGGACACGAAATAATCCACCAAAAAATAGGACAGACGCAAATCCATAAAAACAACTAGACAGAATAATCTAGATAAAAATACGAAAGAAAGAAATATAGGAATCTATATTTTAAAAACAGAAACATTGAATCTAGATTTAAAAAAAAAACAACAGGAAATATATTAATCTAGATAAAAATAAGAGGAAACATGAAACTAGATTTAAAAAAAAAACAAGAAAGATACTAATCTAGATGTAAAAAATTACAGGAAAGATACGAACTAGATTTGAAAAAAAACAGGAAAAAAAGAATCGTTCTTTACAAAACAGGAAAGGCATTAATTTAGATTTTTTTTTAAAAACAGGAAATATATTAATGAAGATTACAAAAACAACACAAAAATGTAAACCTAGGCCAAAAAAAAAAACCAGGAAATAGGAATGTCTGACTGCAGTTACCAAAATTAATACAAGTAAGTAAACTACTGTGTGTATGTACTAAGCGGTTTATTGGAAACATCATCAATAAAACGCCACACAGTGGAGCTATTGCCAAAGAAATAACCAAGTGGCTGCCGAATAGGTTTAAGTTAATTACCAGCTTAGATAATCATCGATTCCAATTATCGTTAGGTTTTTAATTAAAAAAAATATTTTTACACATTGTCCAAACGTCTATCAATTTGAGTTTTGATGATGAACTTATCATAAAAAAAAAAAACAATTAAAGTTTTGAATCTATTTATAAATATCTTGCTCGATCTTTGTGTTGGGGAATTGTTGGTGTGTATTACCCTTAGCTACTACTTTTCACTAGTCGAAGGAATTATCAAAAGCTGTTTTTGCTTCTTTGATACACAAGAATAAGGTTATGTTTAGGGTTTGCTTACAAATAATAACATACAAGAAACAGCTGTCCAAAATGGTTACAGTTACGGTTTCCTTATCAGTCTTATAATATTGTTTATAGTGTTAATTTTTAATTGTTAGTAGGACTTTCTAAATGAATTCTCAACAAATGTATTTGGGTTTGATTTGATTAGATTATTCTAACTCTCCTAGCAACTTGGTTTATAAATGCGTTCTAATCTAATTATACTACATTGTTTAGTAATAGCGCCTTAGAATTGTTCGTTTTATTTGTAAGGATTAGCGCACCCATACTTAATCTCAGTACCCACAATTTGACCCTTGCCCTTTTCCGGTAACATCCAACTGAAACAAGATACCAGGGGAAGGAACTCAGCCTCACTTCAGGCCTCAGGGGCTGTGGAAACCATATTGAGGGGAGGCAACACGTCTGTCGTTGGCTGGAGTTGTAACACAAAACCAGGGGCTCAGCGACTCGCTACATAGTTTTTTTCTGTCTTCTTTTGTGTCCTGAGTTTGACAGAAAAGTCTTGGACGGGCTAAAATCTGAAAGTACATTCTCATAACGCTATTCTGGTACCAAGGTTTATCTTCTATGGATGAATGTACTTTATACGAAGGGTGGGGCCTGACAAGCCTGAGGGGATAGGGATGGGGGGGGGTGAGACAGGAAACTGATAGTCTACTTCTCCCCGGGCTAAAAAAAAAAAAACGACCGCCGTGCTTACGGGGGAGAATATGGACACAATCAACAAGAAGAGTTTGTCTAGGGAAAGTGAAAAAACCGGTACATCATTCTTTACAGTTTGGATGGATGGTACAATGGTGTAACTATACATTGTGTGTATGTAGGGGGGGGGGAGGGTTGGACACACCCAGGGGGACCAACACCCAAAATAGTTGTTTTTCTAAATAAATTCTTGTCAGTCCTGCCTAATTATTTAATGCTTACACGTGTATTGGCGTAACCCATTGAATATAATTACTCAGATAAAGCTAAAAGCTTTTGTATTATGTGATGGCTGACAATGATTGCTAAGTGTATGCGTGTAAGACAAAAGTTAATGTAAAACTTTTCATATGCGACTACACGACACATCAAATCAAAGCTGCGTGACATTATGTCGTATGGGATCCATTTGGTGATTTAAGTCGTGGTACTCTCGATAGTAGGTCTCGTTGTATTCTCAATAGCAAAGAGGTCTCCTGGTACTCTGAATAGCAATCACGTGATGAAGACTTTCTCGTGACATAACATAATTTATACTGAACGGATAAAAGTAAAAAAGCAAATTCCCTTTTCAAATCTGACGATCTATGGGGCAAAGTCCAGCCGCTTTTACATTCCCTAACGTGAGTTAGGTACCCATCAGAGTAGGGTGGACTCAGGGACGGTCTACTGATTTGAACCCGGATTCGAACTCGAGACTTAGCAGTCCAGCTCTCTACCGCTAGACCACTCCACCCTATTAAGCGGATAAGAGATGCATACTATTAGAATATTCACACTGTTGAGATGTGAATTGTTTTCAACATTTCGATCTATTACGTTATCCGTCACGTGTGTCATATCAACACTCACTGTAGACAAACTAATGACCACATTCCATCTCATATTCAGCATGCATACAAATATACCAGCTTATAAACACACATCCATTCTACGTCGTATTCAACATATTTATGGTTTAACATAAGCTTAAACGCATTCTTCCATTCTTCCTTATATGCAGCATATTTATTTATATATACTTATGATTATATTTAATGAGAAACGCATGCGTCTATTGTTCCTCATATTCAGCATATTTATGATTATATCCTGATATATTTAGTCCGTGAGATATTTTGTCTGGAATATTTTGTCTAGGGTCAGTTGTTCTGAGATTCTTAGTCCGGTCGCAGACTTGTCTATTCTCAGCTTCAGCATCATAAGGAAAACGTGCTGTTCTATTCCATCTATGGTCCAACTAAAACCAATGATACCTCTCTTATCATTGCATACCTACAAACTCTCGCGTCATCTACTACGTCAGTCTACTCTAGACACGTGACAGCCTCACTACACATTTTCTTGCAAACAACAACCTACAAATAGCAAATACTCTCTAATTTTCACTTTCTTCCGAAATCATTATCCAGCCTTTAATCGTCCATAATCAAAGCCACTATCATTATCTATATTTAGTCTAGTCACGTGGACCGTCAACCCTATGTAAATAAATAAACGTCAACACCGTGATCTTAGTTCAGTTCATCCGGGCAATTAAATTTAATAATGTACCACCGGGACCGGTATGACGGATGTCAGTTAATTAGCTCTCATGGTCACCGTCAAAGTTAAGCTCAGGACATTCTGAAAGTGAAAGTGGTCAGTCAATGAGAGGCGGGGGGTATTTATGAGACAAGCCAGCCTGAAAGTGGTCAGCCAATGAGGGGGTATCTATGAGACGAAGGACTTAACCCTTAAACTGTCAGTGCTCAGAATATGATAAAAGAGACATTGAATCGCCACAAACGTTTGTCGTAAATGCAGATGGGATGAGCGAGGTTGTGTAGAGCAGTATCAATCCACCATTATCACCATGCAACAAGTGTATACATGTTTAAAATCGACAGCGGTGAAAGACGAAACCTTAATTTCACTTTCTGATGATTTATTCTGATTAGCGAGATAAATATTCCCAAGAGACATTCGTGTTACTTTGTTTCCTTATGCTGAAAAATTTATTTTTATTTTCTTATTACACAGAGAACTAAACATACGATTTAAAATTCACTCAGAGTTCATAAATGAGTAACGCCACACCCCATTTTAAATTGCAGATTGTTTTTTAAACATCAAAAATATATTCTTAGCTTAGACAACTTTGAGTGCATTCATCAATTTCTATTATAATTTACAAAAAAAAAAACAACTTTTTAAACACAAAACAAAGGCATGCTTTTGAAATCTGGCATTTTAAAAAGTATATAAAAGTATTGTCCGTTGGTTTTTTTTTTACAACCTCACCTTGTTACAAATCTCCCTACTTTACACCCTCCCCCTGCTCACGGTTTTCGCAATGATTTTGAATGTAAATTAGAATAACTCATTGTTACAAAAAAGTATTTCTCACACTGACTTTAGAAGAAATTGGAATTTAATATCATAAATTTCAGTTTATTTCCTATTTAAAATTTAAAGAATAACATGCCCTTTACTATCTCAATTCCCTGTGATAAACGATATTTTGGTTAAAAATTATATTAGATAAAAAAAGTCACTCTGAGCATTTCGAGTATTGAATCAGCAGACACAATATCTGGGTTTTCCCAAGCTTCGAGTTCTCGTGTCATTCCGCCACAACAAGCAGGAGATTCGCGGCAGACTCGCTTTGATCTTGGGACCGATGGCTGCGTCATTAGTAGCAGCCGATGACCTAGCTCCAATGTTCTGATTGGTCGAGATTTGATCATGATGATGTTTAAAATATCACCAAATTTAATGAAGCTTATGAAACAAAAATCTCTCTGATAGCAAATATGGCTAGATATGCGTGCTGATGAACATTTGAATTTGTGTTATGTACACATTGTAAACCGCCCCTGAATTGAATGTTTTCTACTGTCATTTAATGTAATTTTTCATAAAGATTTCTAAATATTTCTTTTCATAACTCTTAAGAGAAATCCTCTTCCCCCCCCCCCCCCCCGCCCCTTTCCCCCTTTCATTCGAAAGTAAAGTTGCCAAAACTAGGCGTAAATGGTACGAATGAATTGCAAATACATTACTGATGGAAAACATTGAGGTTTAAGATTAGGTTCAAGAATTTGTTACGCTTGAGTCTTTGTGTATACGGCAGTGTCGTTTCTCTAAGGAAGGCGTTTGTCATGAACATTAGCTGTTTACATTAGGCTTATTCTGATAGTTGTAAAATGAAGTGGAAACTGTCCATTACCATGAAATAGATCTATGTTGAACCTTCTGAAAACATGTTTTAAATTCGCTATTTTTCAGAGTAACTGTACAAAGCAATGTAGCTATACTTTTTTCCCAAATCATTCAATAGAGATTTCGCGGTAAAAGTGATTACCAAAACTGTTTTTCGTGACATTAACATGTGAGTTACACATTTTATCGGGATTTGACATTAAAATGTGAATTACCTACACTTTTCAACGGGATTTGAAATTAAATTTGAGTTAACAACATTTTTCCTCGGTATTTTGCTGGAAATGTGTGATCTACACTTTCCTTCGAGATTTAAGAGTAAAATGTGGTTATCTACCATGTTGGGCCATGTTGCTGTAAGGATACATCTATTTAGTGAACGTTCTGCAGCGTTAAATATTTATATTCCCTTCATGTAATGTATGATGGAACAAGCATGTGTTTGTATGTATTGAAGACATGTACAGCTAGGGTTATGATTTATGAATATTTAAAGACATACGGGGGATAGAGTGACCACGTACTGTGCCAGGGGTAGGGGGTGAAGGGTGGGTCAGTCCTGTTCGAGGGGTAGGGGGATGAAGGGTGGGTCAGTCCTGTTCGAGGGGTAGGGGGATGAAGGGTGGGTCAGTCCTGTTCGAGGGGTAGGGGGGTGAAGGGTGGGTCAGTCCTGTTCGAGGGGTAGGGGGATGAAGGGTGGGTCCTGTGCAAGGGGTAGGGGGATGAAGGGTGGGTCCTGTTCGAGGGGTAGGGGGATGAAGGGTGGGTCAGTCCTGTTCGAGGGGTAGGGGATGAAGGGTGGGTCAGTCCTGTTCGAGGGGTAGGGGATGAAGGGTGGGTCAGTCCTGTTCAAGGGGTAGGGGGGTGAAGGGTGGGTTAGTCCTGTTTGAGGGGTAGGGTATGAAGGGTGGGTCAGTCCTGTTCAAGGGGTAGGGGGGTGAAGGGTGGGTTAGTCCTGTTTGAGGGGTAGGGGGATGAAGAGTGGGTCAGTCCTGTGCAAGGGGTAGGGGGGGGGGGGGGTGAAGGGTTGGTCAGTCCTGTGCGCGGGGTAGGGGGGGGTGAAGTGTTGGTCAGTCCTGTGCGCGGGGTAGGGGGGGTGAAGGGTGGGTCAGTCCTGTACAAGGGGTAGGGGGGGGTGAAGGGTGGGTCAGTCCTGTACAAGGGGTAGGGGGGGTGAAGGGTGGGTCAGTCCTGTACAAGGGGTAAGGGGGTGAAGGATGGGTCTTTCCTGTATGAGGGGTAGGGGGTGAAGGGTGGGTCAGTCCTGTCTGACGGGCGGAAGGTTCCCCGTGAATAATTCACCCCCGGTAAACACAGCGCTATCCCAACATGCCATGCGGCATAATATCACGTGACGGCACACAGGTGAAGGGGATATTCCTTGTGGGAATACAGACAAGGTTTAACACAATGCTGGTGTGCATTTTTTATGATCTTTGCTGCACTGCGAGCGCCATACCATGTTGTACGTGTGAAAACACAAAGGGGAGCTAGGGCAATGTTAGCTCCATATAAAGGTTTAAGTGTGGAAACATATAGGAGCTAGGGTGATGTTAGCTCCATATAATGGTTTGAGTGGGGAAACATATAGGAGCTAGGGCGATTTTAGCTCCATAAAAAGGTTTAAGTGTGAAAACATATAGGGGATAGGGTAATGTTAGCTCCATACAAAGGTTTAAGTGTGAAAACATATAGGGGATAGGGTAATGTTAGCTCCATACAAAGGTTTAAGTGTGAAAACTTATAGGGGATAGGGTAATGTTAGCTCCATACAAAGGTTTACGTGTGAAAATATATAGGAGCTAGAGCGATTTTAGCTCCATAAAAAGGTTTAAGTGTGCTACCATATAGGAGCTAGGGCAATGTTAGCTCCGTACAAAGTTTTAAGTGTAAAAACATATATTGTCAAATCCGAATATTGTAGGGTATGTAACGATGAATATTGACTGAGTAATTCACTAAAATGAACTAAAGTAATAAAGGGGCCAACATTAACATTTTTTTTTCTTTTCCAATTATATAATTGCGTGGAAGCACGCAAAAGAATAATTTCGAACTTTTTTTTAAATTTTAAACTGTATGAATAAATATGCTCTTTTTGTAAGCACTTATTTTTTTTAAAGTTAGCTCGAAAATTGCGAAAAAGCACTTCAAATAAAATTATAAAATGGATTTTTTATGTAAACGTTAACTAGCTGTACCGGCCAGGCGTCGCTCAAGCAATATTAATTTCAATCTGTGCCAAATAAAGGAAAAGCATAAAGAAAGACTGCTAACTCAACAGTCTTCAGTTTACATCAGCGACTCGAGTTCGTAAGACACCCCATAGTCCACCTGTTATTTTCGTGACCTGACTTTCCTAAGAGAAATTAATGACAACACTATGCCAAGTTCTCAGAAACAAGTGAAATCTACTTCACCTGCAGAATGGGCCGTTAGGCTCCAAATAGTACTTTTTTTTATCTAATTAGTATATCATGGTTTAAAATAATACCTTGAATTAAGAACCAAGAGGACTGTTATAACAAAAGACTCAATTTTGACAATAAAAAAATACAGTACACACTGTAACAGCAGTAGTTAGTATAAACACCACAGCCCACTAAATCGAACAACCTCGATTTGTAGATCCACTTTTGAGCTCTTACAAATAAATAACCAATTCTTTCTGAAATAAAAAAAATAAAAACATAGATTGGTTCATAAATCTTCAAGTAAAGTGGTAGACTATTTTGGTTGGCAAAACAAAAAATAAAAATAAAATAAAAAGAATTAAAAATATAAAAAATAAAAAATAAAACCAAAACCCAAACTCGTTAGTCCCAGTGCACAACCCGAACCACCCAACGAGACCTCCCGACATACCAAAGACAATGAAGATTTAGCGGCACGTAAAAAAACGATAAATCGAGGGCTAGTCTCGCGATTAGACGGGACAGCGATCAGAGTAAATCAGGGGGGGGGGGGATTTTCGGTTCAACCGAAGCCGATAAAGACTTGGATTTCCGCCTGACTACCTGATGGTGATGCTAAATTGTTACTTTCATCTAATTAATTATAATCGTATACAATGGTATTTAAAACGTCGAGAAAAATTATCATTTTTTTTTCTAGGAACTAAAGCTAGAAACAATTATATCAAGGCTAAAGCTCTTAAAAAAGAAGACCGAAATGTTTTTAACAATACTTGCAGTTTTTCGTCTTCCTCGTTTTTAATTGTATCAGTTTTATTGAGGGAGATTTCCTACAAGAGAATTAAGAAGTTAGTGGCACCATGCTATGAGCCATACGGCCCGTTGACTTCGAATTCATTCTACTTTTCTTTTTGGAGTTGCTTACATAACATTTGCCCACCTAAGAACAACCTGAATTGCAGCATTTGTTTGATTTTGGAGTTGTTTCTACGGGATGGGCCGCCATCACTAACAGCGATCATCGTGTGCCCAGGGTTTTAAACTAGCAACTTAAGGAGTTAGAAATCATACTCTCATACCACTCATTCCCTTCTTGCTGCTAAATATAGCTCGGTCATAAAGGTCACGGCACACTGACCAGATTGGACATGTCAAGATGACCTACGATAACATATGTCAAGTCGACCTAGAGCGACCGCGGGGCAGAATCAGACACAGTACATTGACCGGTCATGAGCTCACGCTGTCTGGGTCTGTTAGATGCCAGAAAATATTGACGACAATCTGGTAGATAGAGCTTACGTTCATCCTGTATAATATCATGTGACAGATGATATAGGTATTCTGCTTCAGCGACCTCGGCATTTGAAGGGTAGTGTGGTCAGCACTATGCCTCCAGATTTAAACCCGGATTTAAACTTAGGCAGTGTCGCTCTCTACCGCTAGGCCACACCACCCCCCTGTATGTTATAGGGCAATGTAAATGAATAATGTAGCCAGCACATAAATTTCATATGTTGATCCAACTGTTCCTCAAAAATTAAAATCATAACTTTGAAATATATGCTTAAACACCTGATTACTGATTTAAAAAATCATATTCTAATCTTTAAAATTTATAGTTCAAATAAATGTATTTATTATTGGATTTAAAAATCTAAGATTAAAAGGTTCGAAAAAAGCATGCTCAATGTAAAAACTGATAAATTTTTTTTGAAGTATTTAAAATTTCTTGCTTTGAAGTTGGCTTGGCTAACTTGTGACCTGACATTTTGAAAAATGATGACATGTCATAGCAGTATAACACAGATACCCAGTTTCTAGACCAGGGAACAGACGTGAAACGGCATCGGATGTGAACGCAGAAAGTCTGGTGAAAAAAATTAAGGCGATTGTCTGCCGCTGCATGAATAAGATGTAGGATTTTGTCCGTGTTTGATCGCTGTGATTGCTAGTGTCTCTCTGCTTCCGGCGGGGTTAGAGATTAATTAATTGGTATAAAACAATCGCTGGGGTTTTAAAATTTTAGCAGGCTTAGTCATTAATTAATTGGTTTAAAACAATGGCTGGTGTGTATAGAGTTATGTACTGGGTGTAAGCTTACTATGGTAAAATATTTAGGATAGCGAGATAGGGTGGAAGCAGTATTTATCCAGGATGTGACATCAATACAACTTAGTTGAGAACTCGGTTTTCATTGTAATCGGTATTCGTCTGATTCGGTTTACGTTGATTTTTATTCTGCTAAATTGTCATTTATGTATATGTATATATATGTATATATATATATATATATATATATATATATATATATATATATATATATATATATATTAATCTATTTAATTATTCATTTATCTATTGAGTTATTTATGTAGGTATGTATAGTTCCACACGCTTGTGTGTATGTGTGCGCGTCTTTGTTATAATATGTTGAGAAGTTCGAATGTTCTCAAACTGTTGATTACACGTGGGATGCGTCTCCCGAGCGAAAGCGAAGAAGACATTTTTATTCAATTATAAAACCACCGGATACCCACTGCAAGCATGTCACATGACCGTTGACAGAACCGGAAGCCCCGATTACGTCAGCATGTTGGGCGGCGCCTTTGTAGGTTTCGGGCTCTGGGTTCGCCAAAGAAGCCATAGACTTCAGAGTTTATGCCACATTGGACATTTTACGGGATTTGATTTTTTTTTGTCTGAATTT